>NC_048585.1:13191099-13393599 GCF_013265735.2 Oncorhynchus mykiss
CTGAGAGGAAGGAAAAACTGGATCCAGAGTGTTATGACTTCTCCTAGCTAAAACCTGTGCTGCGGAGTTCTGTCCTAACAGGCAGTACAGCACTGAGCTGCTTGTTAAACCACATCCAATACATCGTTCCCTGAGGCAAAACCCTGAGCTGCCATACTGTACTATACTGCAGCTGGGCAGGCTGGGCACTTTTACTGACAACTTTGTGTGGGAATGGGCTTTAGGAGGTACTGTAACTATCTGGATAGATCACACAGACAGGGATAGTATGAATGGATCACTGTCACTGTTGTATTCACAGGCAGGGAGGGAGCGCGTTCGCTGCAGCTGGCAGCAGCACTAGTACCTTTTCAAGAACGGGAGAATTTGGGGCTGGGCTTTTTCAGTGCAATACGAGCTATTACTACTACAGTGATAACACAATGATTACTATTACTACTACAATAATACCACAATGAGTATTTAGTTAATACTATTACTACTACAATAATAACACAATGAGTATTTATGTTACTGCTATTACTACTACAATAATACCACAATGTGTATTTATGTTAATACTATTACTACTACAATAATACCACAATGTGTATTTATGTTACTGCTATTACTACTACAATAATACCACAATGTGTATTTATGTTAATACTATTACTACTACAATAATACCACAATGAGTATTTATGTTACTGCTATTACTACTACAATAATACCACAATGAGTATTTATGTTAATACTATTACTACTACAATAATACCACAATGAGTATTTATGTTACTGCTATTACTACTACAGTGATAACACAATGATTACTATTACTACTACAATAATACCACAATGAGTATTTAGTTAATACTATTACTACTACAATAATAACACAATGAGTATTTATGTTACTGCTATTACTACTACAGTGATAACACAATGATTACTATTACTACTACAATAATACCACAATGAGTATTTAGTTAATACTATTACTACTACAATAATACCACAATGTGTATTTATGTTACTGCTATTACTACTACGATAATACCACAATGTGTATTTATGTTAATACTATTACTACTACAATAATACCACAATGTGTATTTATGTTACTGCTATTACTACTACGATAATACCACAATGAGTATTTCTGTTACTGCTATTACTACTACAGTGATAACACAATGAGTATTTATGTCACTGTTATTGCTACTACAATAATACCACAATGAGTATTTATGTTGCTACTTTTACTACTACAGTGATAGCACAAATGTTTATGTTACTGCTATTACTACCAGTGTTTCTACTATTACTAAAATGATTATTTCTGTTAGCACTACTAATAACACAACCACTACCACACAGCAACTATGACTACCTTTACCTGACACTACTACCCAAGCTTCAGTCCACTACCACACAGTAACTATGACTACCTTTACCTGACATTACTACCCAAGCTTCAGTCCACTACTACACAGTAACTATGACTACCTTTACCTGACACTACTACCCAAGCTGCAGTCCACTACCACACAGTAACTATGACTACCTTTACCTGACACTACTACCCAAGCATCAGTCTACTACCACACAGTAACTATGACTACCTTTACATGACACTACTACCCAAGCTTCAGTCCACTACTACACAGTAACTATGACTACCTTTACCTGACACTACTACCCAAGCATCAGTCTACTACCACACAGTAACTATGACTACCTTTACATGACACTACTACCCAAGCTTCAGTCCACTACCACACAGTAACTATGACTACCTTTACCTGACATTACTACCCAAGCTTCAGTCCACTACTACACAGTAACTATGACTACCTTTACCTGACACTACTACCCAAGCTGCAGTCCACTACCACACAGTAACTATGACTACCTTTACCTGACACTACTACCCAAGCTTCAGTCCACTACCACACAGTAACTATGACTACCTTTACCTGACACTAGTCAGCAGCACTACCAGAACAGCAGCTCCACATCCAGCTGTACATACAACCGTACAGATGGAGACCTGTGTACGCCCCTGGCTATGGTGTCTGATGCCTACGTTGTAGCTGTGTGTGTGTGACTTACAGCGTGTGTGTGGCTTATAGAGTGTGTGACTAAGGGTGAGTGACTAAGGGTGTGTGGGTGTGTGTTTCGGTGTAAGCGTGTGGGTGTGTGTATTACGGCGAAAGAGTGTGACTAAGGGTGTGTGTGTGTGTGTGTGTGTGTGTGTGTGTGTGTGTGTGTGTGTGTATGTGTGTGTGTGTGTGTGTGTGTGTGTGTGTGTGTGTGTGTGTGTGTGTGTGAGACTTACAATGTGGGTGTGTGTGCAGCACCTGCTCCAGGTCACCCAGCATGGTGAGGATCACCTCCTTGTCCAGCTGAGCCGTACCCTCGCGGGCGCCCCCCTCCGCCTCCTCCTCCGCCCAGTACCCCCTCTCCCTGCCACCCTGGTCCCCGACCCTGGTGCCCGCCGCTGACGCCACCTCATCGTCCGAACGCCCACTGCTGCCCTCTTCATCCGTACCCTCCTCCCTGGGCTTCCCCAGCTGCCCACGTAGCGTCTCCCGAGGCGGTTGCTGTTGCCCGCCCAGCGATGCCCGCCCGACCGCCGTGCACCTCCATGGCACAGGGATGAGGGAGTGCTCCGACTGGGAGAGAACTTTGGTCAGGGAGAGGGACAGGGAGCGCGCCCTGGTGCCCCTCGCACCCATGCCATCCCTGGCTGGCTCCTTCCTGGGGCTGCCCCCTCGCGCTGGGGATGATGACAAGGACGAAGAGGATTTGGAAGGCGTGGGCGGGTCATCTAGCTCGAAGGAGTACACCCGCTGCTCGCCCTCGCTCAGCAGGGTCAGGTTGGTCAGGGAGCGCTGCTTGCGGAGGTTCAGGTTGTCTGGGAGGGGTTGGGGGGGTCGGCGAGGGGGGCTTCCACCCTGGTACACAGAGAACTCGGCGCCTCTCTTCATCTTCACCTCCTTGCTCTCGTTCACTCTCTCTCTGTTCGTCAGTGGGTCTGTGCTGGTCCACCTGTTTGGCTGTGTTCCCGTTCACATTCTGGCAGTGGTGGCTGGTGAGCCGGAGGAGGGGAGAGGAGAAGAAGGTGGCGAGAGAGGTGAAGACGCCTCTATCTGTGGGGGGGGACTTAGGTGGCCCCCTGTCCAGCGCTCACCGAGGGTCCAGGCTTCATCCAGATGGAAGGAGTGAGGGATGGAGGGATGGAGAGCATGTTGCAGACGCCTAGATGAAAAACTCTCCCCTCACACACAGAGTCCAGAGGCATCCTCCAGACATTGCATTCCCATGGTCACACAGCTAATAACTGGTGCCACAGACACACACCAACACAAAAAAACAGACACTGCTTTACCTCCCCCTCCTCCTCCTCTTCTCTCTCTCTCCTCCACCTCAAAACAGCAAGAAGCGGTGAGGGGTGTGGATGAATGCGATTTTACATCTCTCTCTTTCTCACGCAATCTCTCTCTCTCCTCCGCTCTATTCTACTCTCTCTCTGCTTCTCTCTCTCTGCTTCTCTCTCTCTCTGCTTCTCTCTCTCTCTGCTTCTCCCTCTCTTTATCTTTCTCTATTAAGAGCAGAGGGGAGCATTTCATTCCTCTCTCCCTCTCTGCGCTCCTGTTAATTACCAGCTCAGCAGAGCCTTTGCTTCTCTCCCTCTCTCCTCTCCTCACACCAGAGAATGGAGCCAGCACTCAATCTCTCCGCTCTGTTCATTTTAGCATTCAGCCTGCAATTCTATCCTTCCTCTCCCTCTCCTTCCTCTCTGGCTCATCTGTTTCTCCCTCCTCTCTCTTCTCTCTCTCTGTCTCTCTGCCTCATGTGTGTCTCCCTCCTCTCTCTTCTCTCTTCTCTCTCTCTGCCTCATCTGTTTCTCCCTTCTCTCTCTTCTCTCTCTCTGTCTCTCTTCTTCTCTTGTCTCAGTGGTTTCCCTTTCCTCTGCTGCAGCAGTGGCATCCTCTGCTGTGGCTACTGCCGACCATCAAAGCACGTGTCTTCTGTCTCCACGTCTGCCCACTTCAGTTCAGGAAACGCCTCACCACAAGTCGCAGGGTACTTGGGGAGTATGTGTGTGAGCGAAAGAGAGTCAAAGGATGAAAATGCATGTTCAACACTGCTGTCTCCCCCTCTTATCCTCCTCTTCTCCTCCCCCTCTCCTCCTCCTCTTCTCCCTCTTTTCCTTCCCCTCCTCTTCTCCTCCCCTTCTTCCTCTTCTCCTCCCTTTCTCCTCCTCCCTTTCGCCCTCTTCTCCTCCCCTTCTCCCACTTCTCCTCCCCCTCTTCTACTTCTCCTTCCCCTCTTCTCCTCTCCCTCCCCCTCTTCTCCTCCCCCTCTTCTCCTCTCCCTCTTCTCCTCTCCCTCTCTTCCTCTCCCTCTCTGCTTTCCCTGATAAAAACCAGAGTGACTGGGAGTTGTTTGGACAGCACACCTGCGAGTTGCGGCTCCCTGATAGCAGTGCTGCGCTGATGCACAGGCTAATTAAACGCTATAGGGTTAATGAGGTAAAGAGTAAAGCCCCGGCTCTCCTCTCACCAAGACTGCAGCCTGTCTGTCAACAGCTTCAACACTTCCTCTAGTATTAATAACCTCAACAGCACAGACACACACACCATAGACAAACAACAGCCTCCATGTGACCACACATGCTATAAGCTCGTGATGCAGAGAAACTCATGGTAGCAGTTGCCCTGAGCAACCATATCCAAGGTGACATTAACTGCCATGGACAGAGATGGCATTTACAGTTGTAGGATCGTAACTTGACCAGTTTCTCCCCAGACATTTTTGTAGGGGTTGATACATTTTTAGTTAGGGCAAATCAAGTCTGACATTTTAAAATGTGTGCCAAGAGTGTGTAAAGCTGTCCTCAAGGCAAAAGGTGGCTACTTTGAAGAATCTCAAATTTAAATATATTTAGATTTGTTTAACACTTTTTGGGGTTACGACATTATTCCATATGTGTTATTTCATAGTTTTGATGTCTTCACTATTTTTCTAAATAAAGAAAAACCCTGGAATGAGAAGGTATGTCCAAACGTTTGACTGGTGCTGTAGGCCTACCTCTACAATGACGCTACACGGATCTTCTGTGAAATGACTGTACGTTGCTCTGTCCGTTAAACCACCACAATGTAAATGCCATGTAAACTCAGTGCTGCAGGAAATGTAGCCCGAAGATGATGACCCATAAGTAGCTTTTTGAAAGACTTCCTTCACTATAGAGGCTACCGCAGACTCACATTCCAGGCAACGAGCAGTTCAGGAGACAAAACTAAGAAAAAAAACAGTTTCCCCTAGGTACGGATCTAGGATCTGCTTTCCCTCCCCGAATCCTAACCTTATGAATAGTGAGGGAAAAACAAAACTGAACCAAGATCAGTGTCTGGAAGCAACACAATTGTCCTGATACAGAAGTGAACCACCATGGTTCCTCAGATCATCATCTACATACGTTGATAAAAAATAAAATAAAAACCAGCAAAATCAGACTTTCTGAGTAGAACACAACTGCAAAACATTTTCATAAATGAACAAATCAAAGCAGAAAGTTCAACGGAGTCTCGCTGACCGCGGCGCTCATTGTGCCGTGACCACAGTGTGTATATTACAGGTTTGGCGATGTAAAAACACAACATTCCAGACATGGTACTTCGGCTGTGGCTTTGTAAAGGCACACATTTAGAGGACTAAAGTAGCACTATGTAGGGACCGTTCCCTTTGTAGACCACGATTTGGGGAGTCATTTGTTTTGTGACAGAAAAATATTTTGTTTTTCCCATACCCAAATGACAAAGCAGTTAGAGTAGAGCAAGGTCTAAGACATGCAGTGTGTTTAGTTAACATGCAGACCCACTAGGCAGGAATACATAGCAGTAGATGTACTATGACTTGACAGATACCTGACCTGCAACACCAAAGCTACGTTATAACACGGCATCATTTCCCAAGGACATCATCCACATTACATTTCCCAAGGACATCATCCACATTACATTTCCCAAGGACATCATCCACATTACATTTCCCAAGGACATCATCCACATTACATTTCCCAAGGACATCATCCACATTACATTTCTCAAGGACATCATCCACATTACATGAAATTCTATCGGTCTCTGTGTAAATGCCAAGGTGAGCTGCAGCCCAGCTCACCACCCAGATAATACAGATTCTCTCTCTGTCTCCTGCAGCCCAGCCCACCACCCAGATAATACAGATTCTCTCTCTGTCTCCTGCAGCCCAGCCCACCACCCTGATAATACAGATTCTCTCTCTGTTTCCTGCAGCCCAGCCCACCACCCTGATAATACAGATTCTCTCTCTGTCTCCTGCAGCCTCGGGCCACTGTCTATCCAGATGACCCGCCACGTCCCCACAGCTAGAACAAGACGCCGGGCGCCGGGGCGTAACCGATGGCGACTGCGTAAACAAAGGGCCACAGATGCCTCCTGTGTCCGCCAGTCGTTCCTGACCTTTTCCCTTCGCCGTGTGAGGCGGGGATCAAGGGACCCCCCATGCTACCTCAAACACAAACATACACACACGCATTCACCAGAAAGTACACACACAGACAATATACTGTAATACACACACACCCACCCACCCACCCACCCACCCACCCACCCACACACACACACACACACACACACACACACACACACACACACACACACACACACACACACACACACACACACACACACACACACACACACACACACACACACACACACACACACACACACACACACACACACACACACACACACACACACACACGAGTGTTGCCTACCTGAGATTTCTTCCAGGCACTGCTTGGCAGTCTTGCTGTAGGCCAGGTCTCCCTTGGTGGGGCTGAGGCAGTGGTCTGTGGGGGCCACCGTGGTACAGTCGTTCTCGGAGTACGTCCTGGGAGAAACAAACAAAGCCACGGTTATTCAGGAGCCGCATTGCATAGAGCGTTTGTTTTCATGTGGTAAAAAAACAGGACCCAGACTGAAATACTTCTATTCGTGCTTTTTCGTATTTTCAACAGATGAAGATGAATATCTCAGGAGGATCTCTTGGATGAAGTGAGGTTTTGTGGGTGAAGGGAAGTTTGTCTATCTATCTGTCTGTGTGTGCATGCATGAACCTGCCTATGTGCAGCCAAAATCCACATACTGGCTTGCATTCCCTGTCCCCCTATAGCCCCTGGTCAAAAGTAGGGCACTAAAAAGGGAATAGGGTGCCATTTGGCAGGCAGCCTGTGTTTGTTCCCTTGCCTTGGGCAGAGATGTGAGAAACACAGCCAGACGTCCTGACGGCTGCTAGATAACTCTCCCTCACCGGCACACCCACAATAAAGCCTTTCCCCAGCCACCTGCACCGCCACAGATAAACTGGCAGCCACAGAATGCTGCATCAGCCAATGAGTTGAGCACTGTGAAACCTCGCTTTCTAACATCCGCCCCACAAACTACTTCTAGCTACATAGAATTTCACAGAGAGAGACATTCAGAAATATGGCAGCAATTTGACAGCCTGCAAAAAATGTCGGAATGGGTCAATTAAATGTTTACTGGGGGAGGGTATATATTCTGACTACTCAGTTTAGGAATGTTTGTTATAAAGATGTACAACAAGGATCTCAAATCAGTCTAAAAATACCCTGAGAACAAAACAAAGCACAGCACAGCCAATCATAAGTGAGAATCTCAGGTCGAATCAGGTCAGAGAGAGGACGCACATACAATGTTAACGTCACACAGCAGTGCCTTACAATCACCTCCCCGGCTGCTGTCAAAGGCGGAGGCAGGGGGACTGTAATCAACGAAACACAAACTGCAGCTAACTGCTGCTGCCTCTGCTCTTCTCAGCCTATGGCCCGGCTGCTCTGCTGTGGCACAGGAGAGGGAAGAAACCTAATTGGCCCTGAAATGATGGGAAATTGCGACGCAGCGGGAGGCCCTAAGTGCGAGGCCGCTGACAGTTCCTCCTCTGTCAGGCAGGTCGGCGGGGGCACACCTCCCTCCGGAAGAGAGTGAGAGAAACAGAGGAAAGGGGGAGGGAGGGAGACATGGGATACTATAGCCAGGATTGGACAAGCGAAGGGGAGAGGTAGGCAGGAGTGTGAGTGATCAGGTAGAACTGAGCATCTCAACCTGTTGGCTGCTGAGCCACAGAAGACAACGTGCTTGTCATTTTGGTTGATTGCATCCTGGATATGTAGTTGAGCCGCTCATGATTAGGACCTGACATGAATACAAAGTAGGAAAGCGATATGAAGAGAATCCCTTTTCAATGGCATGACATTACAGTGTATGTTGTGTGTTGCTTGTCTCCCATTTAATGCAGATGGAGAACAGGTTGGAGAACAACAGCCGTCACCTGCATCTGCCTATGAATGATAATCAGGGAAGCCTGTTAATGGGCAAGACGGCGAGGTGCATTGGACGGATTAAGATGAATTCTCAATGGTGAGTCAGCGAGCAGCAGAGTGCATTGTGTGCCAAGGTTGAACCCTTTTTGGAAATTATAGAGAAAGAGAAGAGAGGGAAAAGTTACTCGGAAGCCGATTATGGCTCGTTAATAGGATTCCCCCCCCCCCCCCCCCCCCCCCCCAAAGGCCAGAACCGCTGTTAGCACGCCCGCCATCACAGGCTCTGTCTCTGACATCACAAAGCCCCTACCCAGCAGCCCCCATCCAGTCGACAGATTGAAAGGTGGGAAATTATCTTTGATGGGCGGCATCCGTCTGGAATCAAGGCTTCCACCTCTCTCCAGACACTCAAATAATAGGGGTTATTTGGAGCGCCATGGGATGCAGAGATTCAATTGGTTGTACGCACATCAAGATGGCGTGTGACTGGACGAGCCAGCCCTCGTGTGTCTGTGTGTGACTGTACGGCACCACATGCAGTCCCGTGGGCACAATGACAGAACGCGGGATGCGGATAAAGGAGTGGAAGTATGGAGGGATGGAGGAGGGCCTCTATTCTCTGTCTCCCCATGAAACCTGTTCTAGATGGATCATGATGAGAGATTAGTCAAGACGCAGCCTGCGTCCCTAATAGCTCCCTATTTTCTATATAGTGCACTACCTTAGAGCAGAGAACTGTGGGCCTCGGTCAAAAACAGGCCTCTGGTCAAAAGTAATGCACAAGACAGGGATACAATTGGGATCAGATGCATTTGATAAGACGAGTAAAATTAAAAGGCTGGAAATTCATCTTGGAGTATAACTGTCACTGTAGAAGAGGACATTTTAGACAAACATGCCCAATAATTCCCCCTCAATTCCACTAACAATGAGTCTCTAAACTGTCCAAATAAATCATTTGTTGTATTGTTCTCAACAAAGTTGAACTCCTTCGCAGAAATCAAGTGGCAAACAAGGGACATTTGCTGCATATAAACACCCAAATGATGGACGTTTCAGACACAAGTTCAGCTGAACTACGTCAGGTGGAACAGAGGGCCTTGGGGTAATGCTGCAGGCATAGACATCAGGACATGGAGGTAGTGAGGTTCGTTTGGACTGTCATTCTAACAACCTGCTGAGGTTCGTTTGGACTGTCATTCTAACAACCTGCTGAGGTTCGTTTGGACTGTCATTCTAACAACCTGCTGAGGTTCGTTTGGACTGTCATTCTAACAACCTGCTGAGGTTAGATTGGACTGTCATTCTAACAACCTGCTGAGGTTAGTTTGGACTGTCATTCTAACAACCTGCTGAGGTTAGTTTGGACTGTCATTCTAACAACCTGCTGAGGTTAGTTTGGATTGTCATTCTAACAACCTGCTGAGGTTAGTTTGGACTGTCATTCTAACAACCTGCTGAGGTTAGTTTGGACTGTCATTCTAACAACCTGCTGAGGTTAGTTTGGAGAGCTGAGGGGAAGGCTGTGCACCAGAGCTGAGGGGAAGGCTGTGCACCAGAGCTGAGGGGAAGGCTGTGCACCAGAGCTGAGGGGAAGGCTGTGCACCAGAGCTGAGGGGAAGGCTGTGCACCAGAGCTGAGGGGAAGGCTGTGCACCAGAGCTGAGGGGAAGGCTGTGCACCAGAGCTGAGAGGAAGGCTGTGCACCAGAGCTGAGGGGAAGGCTGTGCACCAGAGCTGAGAGGAAGGCTGTACACCAGAGCTGAGAGGAAGGCTGTGCACCAGAGCTGAGAGGAAGGCTGTACACCAGAGCTGAGAGGAAGGCTGTGCACCAGAGCTGAGAGGAAGGCTGTGCACCAGAGCTGAGAGGAAGGCTGTGCACCAGAGCTGAGAGGAAGGCTGTGCACCAGAGCTGAGAGGAAGGCTGTACACCAGAGCTGAGAGGAAGGCTGTGCACCAGAGCTGAGAGGAAGGCTGTACACCAGAGCTGAGGGGGAAGGCTGTACACCAGAGCTGAGGGGAAGGCTGTACACCAGAGCTGAGGGGGAAGGCTGTGCACCAGAGCTCATTTGGGTAATTGTGATTTGATTGTGTATTTTTCTTTGTATTTTAAGTGAACATCCTACAAAGCCCTGTCTGTTAACAGTCTTGAAGACAAAGGCTGTCAGATGAGGATTCTTGTCTTGATGGGTTTACTCCCCCAGGTTACTTGTGGTATGGTGTAACTAGCTAATATAAAAACACGTCATAGCTTATGAACACACCAATCATTAGAGAGACCTTCGCCAGACCACTGCATTATACCCCAGCCCCATTGTCACACAAAACAATCGCATGCACGTAAACAGACACACACGCACACCTGCACATACACATAGCCTCACCTATACATGAAGGGGGCGACGGTGGCTGTGTTGGGGTGGTTGTGCTGCTGCTGCTGGGGGAGCTGCACCGCTCCGTTCCCCCCCATGGCCCCGGGGGGCTGGGACAGGGCAGAGGTGCTGGTGGAAGACACCATGTTGCTCCGCCGGCCCTCCAGGCCCCCCAGGGAGCGCTGCTGCATGTAGTAGCCCCCCTGGCCCCCTTTAACCACCTTGGCCTTGTCCCCTTCCCTGCCCCCTCCACTACCACCCTGGGGGGCCTGGGCCTGGGTCTGGGCTTGACCGCCGGCCGGCTTCCCCGTAGCCGAGGGGGCCTTGAGCCCAGGCTTGGGGATTCCACTGGAGGCAGGGGGGATGGCGCTGTCCTTCTTGCCCGCTGCAGGCTTGCCTCCCTTGGGGATGAGGCTGGCGATCTTCGAGGTCTTCTTGGATGGATCCACCATGGGTTCCCGTTGTTCCTCTTTGGGAGGGGTGCTGGCCTTGCCTCCTTTGCTCCTGCTCTTATCCTCCTTGTCTTTGGGCTGGGGCAGGGACTTATTGCTGCCACCGCTGGAGGGCGAAGAGCCCTTCACACAGCCCTTATTGGCTGCTGCCAGGGAGGGGGGCGAGGCAGTCTTGGCCAGCTGCTTGGTGCTGTTGCTGCTGCTAGTACACATTGACGACATTGGCTCCGTTATGCTTAGCCCTTCCTCGCCGTACTCCGACATGTCATCCTCCTCCTGCAAGGCCATCTCGGCCACCGACGGCGAAGTCCGCGAGGCTGAGCGAGGGTTGATCATCCGGAACTTGTCCAGCATGGATCTCTGGGAGGCACCACCGCCAGCGACAGAGCCCGACTTGGGCGCTTCAGTCATTGGGGGCCGTAGGCGGTCGGAGGCGGGGGGTGGGGTGGGTGAGGGAGAGGGCGAGGTGGAGACCGAGAGCATGGAGGAGGTGGCACTGTGCTTCATGTTCATGGACTTGCTGCGCCAGGACTTGCCGGCAGTGGGGGAGGGGATGGCAGAGGCCAGCTGCTGCCCGCTGAGGCTAGTGGGCACTTGGGCACCTCCGTTCATGCTGCCAGGCAGAGGGATGCTCTTCGCCGATTCTGCAAAGGAGACAAATAAACAGACACACAGTTACATCAACCGTCTCAGGAACACAACTGGATCAATACATGCACATATGGTCTCATATACTGAGAGAACAATTTGGATTGAAAATGAAATGGCAGGTACTTTCTATGTAGAGCCAAATATTCACCATCATTGAGTCATCTACAGCAGGGGTGTCAAACTCATTCCATGGAGGGCCTAGTGCCTGCAGATGTACATTTTGTACATTCATTGAAGCCCTAGACCACCAGGTGTGGGGAGTTCCTTACTAATTAGTGACCTTAATTCATCAATCAAATACAAAGGAGGAGAGAAAACCCGCAGACACTCGACCCTCCGTGAAATGAGTCTGACACCTGTGATCTACTGCCTCTGGCACTTTGACAGAAGAACCATCATTGCAGTAGAAACGCTCTCAAAAGTAGCACTATATGATATAAAAGCACATAGGTTCTTCCCCAACGACAGGTATGACCAGAGTAGTCCATCACATGGGAGCTTTCCATTGGCGTCACACTGGTGTCTCAAAAATGTTGTTGAACCCGGTCCAGGATCCACTACACTGTCACATTCACGCTTCTATTACATGAGCACAAGCAGAGAGAAGGAGAGAGGGGGAGAGAAGGAGAGAGGGAGAGAGGGGGAGAGAAGGAGAGAGGGGGAGAGAAGGAGAGAGGGAGAGAGGGGGAGAGAAGGAGAGAGAGGGAGAGAGAGGGAGAGAAGGAGAGAGGGGGAGAGAAGGAGAGAGGGTGAGAGAAGTAGAGAGGGTGAGAGAAGGAGAGAGGGTGAGAGAAGGAGAGAGGGTGAGAGAAGGAGAGAGAAGGAGAGAGGGTGAGAGAAGGAGAGAGGGGGAGAGAAGGAGAGAGGGTGAGAGAAGTAGAGAGGGTGAGAGAAGGAGAGAGGGTGAGAGAAGGAGAGAGAAGGAGAGAGGGGTAGAGAAGGAGAGAGAATGAGAGAGGGGGAGAGAAGGAGAGAGGGGGAGAGCAAGAGAGAGAGGGAGAGAAGGAGAGAGATGGGGAGAGAAGGAGAAAGAAGGAGAGAAGGAGAGAAGGAGAGAGGGGGAGAGAAGGAGAGAGAGGGAGAGAAGGAGAGAGGGGGAGAGAAGGAGAGAGGGGGAGAGAAGGAGAGAGAAGAAGAGAGAGGGAGAGAGAGGGAGAGAAGGAGAGAGGGGGAGAGAAGGAGAGAGGGGGAGAGAAGGAGAGAGAGGGGGAGAGAGGGAGAGAGGGGGAGAGAAGGAGAGCGGGGGAGAGAAGGAGAGCAGGGGAGAGAAGGAGGGAGAGGGGGAGAGAGGGAGAGAGAAGGAGAGAGGGGGAAAGAAGGAGAGAGAGGGAGAGACAAGGGGAGAGGAGAGAGAGACAAGGGGAGAGAAGGAGAGAGGGGGAGAAAAGGAGAGAGGGGGAAAGAGAGGGGGGGTGAGAGAAATAGGGGTGAGAGAGAGGGGGAGAGAAGAGAGAGAGAGAAAGAGAGAGAGATGTTGTTTGGATGGGTCAGCAGGCATTTTCTGCACCACAGGAGACAGACATGGAAAGGCTTGTCTTGCTCTCTCTGCTAGGCTGCAGGGGGGATTGGTTGGTAAGGATGCACAAAAAAGAAACGGAGCAGATCGGCAGTGCGCTCTCCAAATCTTTCCCACTGCAAACAGAGATCCTAGTGCAGCAGTGCAGCCTGCTGCGCGCTCAAGCAAAAAATTGACTCAGCAATTGATTCTGCAAAACCTAAAACTGTTACCGTTTCCCCTTGTGACAGTGGGATGCCAGGCAATTCACCCCCTGGGCAAAAGCTGCCTGGTAACTTGGCAGGTGTCTAATGCCAACAGAAAATAAAAACATTTACTAGTGTGGCATTGGAAAGCAAGAATAGGTTGATACATTAATAAAACAACTGTATACTCGCTTTCAAATGAACCGGGGTGTTTCAGAATGCACACACACACACACACACACACACACACACACACAGACAAACATACTCTATGACGTGTCGGCGCTACACTAGACAGACACAACCCCGCCTCACGCACACCCTTCCGTCAGGAGCGTGAGATAACCGATGGTCCCGTTAGCCGCTCAGCAGTGGCTCTGACCTTCTGAAGGACCCCCATTTCTCCTCTCTAGTGGGTGTTCAGATCATCATCAATCCCTTAGCAGACGCCTCCCAGCCCCTACACTGTGCTTTCAATGGAGATACATTAATACTCTACTGCTACTTTCTACCAAGGGGAGAAGTTAGTGATAGGAAATGCATTGTAACCTTAAGAACTATACAATATACTGTATGTACAAAAGTATGTGGACACCCCTTCAAATTTGTGGATTCGGCTATTTCAGCCACACCCGTTGCTGACAGGTGTATACAATCGAGAACACAGCCATGCAATCTCCATAGACAAACATTGACAGTAGAATGGCCTTACTGAAGAGCTCAGTGACTTTCAATGTGGCACCGTCAAGTCAGTTCGTCAAATTTATGCCCTGCCAGAGCTCCCCCGGTCAACTAAGTTCTGCTATTGTGAAGTGGAAACGTTTACAAGCAAGCTGTTTTTCATGGTTTGGGCTAGGCCCCTTAGTTCCAGTGAAGGGAAATCTGATGATGGAAGCAAGTCCCCGCAGCAATGTTCCAACATGTAGTGGAAAGCATGTCCAGAAGAGTGGGGGCTGTTATAACAGCAAAGGGGGGACCAACTCCATACTAATGCCCATGATTTTGGAATGAGATGTTTGACGAGCAGATGTCCACATACATTTTGAGCATGTAGTGTATGTTTGCCTTCTATTGTTGTAGTGTCAAACAGCAGGGACATGCTGGGATTCACATTCACAATATAGAACTGCCTGTCCTCTCCATCTCCTCATTCAGCTCTACTCTCCATAGACGACAGTACTTCTCAAAGGATGCTAGACGGTTTATGGAACCACATTATTTTCAAACCTGCATGGTGGAATTCAATCTATACTGAGTCATAAGCACAACAATATAGCTGAACTGGTGGCCTTTCCAGGGACGCAGCCTCAGCCTGAGAAACCGTGATTCTCCCTAACCGCGCAGTCTTTTCCCCAGAGGCGAGGAGAAGGGCTTTAGCTGCCACGACGCGAGGCCTCAGCCTGAGAAACCGTGATTCTCCCTAACCGCGTAGTCTTTTCCCCAGAGGCGAGGAGAAGGGCTTTAGCTGCCACGACGCGAGGCCTCAGCCTGAGAAACCGTGATTCTCCCTAACCGCGCAGTCTTTTCCCCAGAGGCGAGGAGAAGGGCTTTAGCTGCCGCGACGCGAGGCCTCAGCCTGAGAAACCGTGATTCTCCCTAACCGCGCAGTCTTTTCCCCAGAGGCGAGGAGAAGGGCTTTAGCTGCCGCGACGCGAGGCCTCAGCCTGAGAAACCGTGATTCTCCCTAACCGCGCAGTCTTTTCCCCAGAGGCGAGGAGAAGGGCTTTAGCTGCCGCGACGCGAGGCCTCAGAACACTTAATCAGCTTATGATCTGGGCCACAGCCTTTAAAACCTTACGACGCCTGTAAACGTGTCAGTCTGTGGGAGGAACATGTAAGCTGGCACACGCCAAGTCATCTCTTTAAAGACCAGCCTGTGTGTGTGTGTGTGTGTGTGTGTGTGTGTGTGTGTGTGTGTGTATGTGTGTGAGCGTTTAAGAATCTCAATTAACCCTTACATCTAAGAAGCCCAGTCATTCTTGTGATAGGGTGACAGAGCTTGCCCTCACACCATGGAAACAGCCGTGAAAGTTGGGCAACAGAAATGCCACGCTTGATTTGATTTCTTTGTCGTAGTCGCGGGCAACACTGTGATAAGATTGTGAATGATGGCCGAAGTGTTTGGGATTCAGTATGTGCGGCCAGCGAATTAACCATGCCTTTAAAGATAACAGGGGCCTGAAGGATGACATTTCATACCAATCGGCTGACGCCACCAACGCCCCAGAGAAGAAGTAGAGACTTGGCGTTACCATAGCAACACACTCTTTCACAACCGCTTACTTCATCGGCTGAGAGTGAAATGTCACTTCTGCTGGCTGGGCGCTGGACCCTCACACGTCTGCTGCTCAGTGCTCACACACCCATCGTGTGGCACGCAAACACACACACACACACATAACCCTCCCCACACACACAGACGCCGCCCCGTGCCCACACACACACACACACACACACACACACACACACACACACACACACACACACACACACACACACACACACACAGTGAGCTGAGTAAATCCTCTTGTAATAAACACCAAGTCCCTATATCTGTGAGCCGGCCCTCATTTTCTCTCCCTTTGGACAGCTGGAATTGTCCCCAATGGCACACTACTCCCTATATAGTGCACTTAATAGGGAATAGGCTGTCATTTGGGATGCAGATCCTGTCACCCTGAGCTGGCCTGCACTAGCCTGCAGGTCTTGCTCTTTACATGATCTCTTCAGACAGGCTCTTCTGCCATGGCTAGACTCTCAATTCCCTGTCTTTTGCTAAAGGTTTGGCTGCATCATTGAAATTTCTCTGATTTCTTTGATTTGACCCCCAAATCTAAAGCCTCCACCCTCGCAGGGATGAGGGGGAGGCCTCTTATTTACAGTGGGCCCAAAGTTGAGTCCTTAGGCTGGGGTCAAACTCTCACTCCCAATGACATAACTCCCCCATTGGCAAATTGTTGAGGAGAGCGACTGGCGACTGGCCATGTTACACAAGGCTGATTAAAATAGATTGGAAATGTGTTGAGCTGCATACAAAGAAAACAATAGATATACACAAAAACATTCTGGATCACACACATTAAAACAGACCTGTATCAAGATTAAGGATTGGAATTGCAATATTAAGTACAAAATTAAATGCTTAAGTACCAGGCTGATTCATGAGCATGGACATGACTCCTGAGTTTAACACTGGACTAGTGACTGATAGACAAAAAGCAGACTGCCTCTTCATGTACACCATGCAATTAGCTCCCCCGGGTCATACTGCCAGTGAGTAGTGAGAGAGAGGGGAGATAGACAACATACTGCCTGCCAGTGGGTAGTGAGAGGGAGGGGAGATAGACAACATACTGCCAGTGAGAGGGAGGGGAGACAGACAACATACTGCCAGTGAGAGGGAAGGGAGACAGACAACATACTGCCAGTGAGAGGGAAGGGAGACAGACAACATACTGCCAGTGAGTAGTGAGAGAGAGGGGAGACAGACAACATATTGCCCGTGGGTAGTGAGAGAGAGGGGAGACAGACAACATACTGCCAGTGAGTAGTAAGAGAGAGGGGAGACAGACAACATATTGCCCGTGGGTAGTGAGAGAGAGGGGAGACAGACAACATACTGCCAGTGAGAGGGAGGGGAGACAGACAACATACTGCCAGTGAGAGGGAGGGGAGACAGACAACATACTGCCAGTGAGTAGTAAGAGAGAGGGGAGACAGACAACATACTGCCAGTGGGAGGGAGGGGAGACAGACAACATACTGCCAGTGAGAGGGAAGGGAGACAGACAACATACTGCCAGTGAGAGGGAGGGGAGACAGACAACATACTGCCAGTGAGAGGGAAGGGAGACAGACAACATATTGCCAGTGGGTAGTGAGAGAGAGGGGAGACAGACAACATACTGCCAGTGAGAGGGAGGGGAGACAGACAACATATTGCCCGTGGGTAGTGAGAGAGAGGGGAGACAGACAACATACTGCCAGTGAGAGGGAGGGGAGACAGACAACATACTGCCAGTGAGAGGGAAGGGAGACAGACAACATACTGCCAGTGAGAGGGAGGGGAGACAGACAACATACTGCCAGTGAGAGGGAGGGGAGACAGACAACATACTGCCAGTGAGTAGTGAGAGAGAGGGGAGATAGACAACATACTGCCAGTGAGTAGTGAGAGAGAGGGGAGATAGACAACATACTGCCAGTGAGAGAGAGGGGAGACAGACAACATACTGCCAGTGAGAGGGAGGGGAGACAGACAACATACTGCCCGTGGGTAGTGAGAGAGAGGGGAGATAGACAACATACTGCCAGTGAGAGGGAGGGGAGACAGACAACATACTGCCAGTGAGAGGGAGGGGAGACAGACAGACAACATACTGCCAGTGACTAGTGAGAGAGAGGGGAGACAGACAATACACTGCCAGTGAGAGGGAGGGGAGACAGACAACATACTGCCAGTGAGAGGGAGGGGAGACAGACAGACAACATACTGCCAGTGACTAGTGAGAGAGAGGGGAGACAGACAATACACTGCCAGTGAGAGGGAGGGGAGACAGACAACATACTGCCAGTGAGAGGGAGGGGAGACAGACAACATACTGCCAGTGGGTAGTGAGAGAGAGGGGAGACAGACAATATACTGCCAGTGAGAGGGAGGGGAGACAGACAACATACTGCCAGTGGGTAGTGAGAGAGAGGGGAGACAAACGACACAAACACCAAGAAAGAAGGACCATGGAGTTGACTGTTCCCACCAGGGGAGACATTAGCTCTGTTTAGGTGGTAATGTAGGGTGTGAGTAATGGTTTAAACGGTGGCAAGGGGGTACTGAGGAAACAGAAAAACCTTCACTCCCTTTCTGGATGGGGGATTCATGTGTCCCAAATGGCATCCTATTCAATATATAGTGCACTACTTTTGACTAGAGTTCTATGGGCCGTGCTAAAAAGTAGTTAACTATAAAGGGAATAGGGTGCAATTTGGGTGACAGACACTGTGACAACAGGTCTGGGCAAATGGGACACAGGGGACAGTGAAGGCACTTGTGTAAATCTAGTGGGCTGGCTCTGGCCAAAATAAACAGGGTCGGTGACCGGGGTTTGTTCATGGTTGGTAGACTGTTGTTCTCTGTTAACAGAGGAATATATATATATATATATATGAGAGAGAGAGAGAGAGAGAGAGAGAGAGAGAGAGAGAGATAATGGAGATGCATGAGGAAAAAGAGGACAGCCCTCCTGCTCTCCCTTTGACTGGCCCTGAACTGACACTCTTAACGCCGCATTTTCTCCATCCCCCATTTCTCGTCTCCCACTGTTTTATGGACTGATATACAGTATCCCTTCTTGGTGTTTTATCTACAGACGACCATAACTCTACCGACGACCATAACTCTACTGACGACCGTAACTCTACCGACGACCATAACTCTACAGATGACCATAACTCTACCGACGACCATAACTCTACCGACGACCATAACTCTACCGACGACCATAACTCTACTGACGACCGTAACTCTACCGACGACCATAACTCTACCGACGACCATAACTCTACCGACGACCATAACTCTACTGACGACCGTAACTCTACCGACGACCGTAACTTCACCGACGGCCGCAACTCCACCGACGACCGCAACTCCACCGACGACCGTAACTCTACCGACGACCGTAACTCTACCGACGACCGTAACGACCATAACTCTGCCGACGACCATAACTCTACTGACGACCGTAACGACCATAACTCTACCGACGACCTTAACGACCATAACTCTGCCGACGACCATAACTCTCCCGACACCCATAACTCTACCGACGACCGTTACTCTACTGACGACCGTAACTCCACCGACGACCGTAACGACCATAACTCCACCGACGACCGTAATTCTACCGACGACCGTAACTCTCCCGACGACCGTAACTCCACCGACGACCGTAATTCTACCGACGACCGTAACTCTACCGACGACCGTAACTCTACCGACGACCGTAACTCTACCGCTGACCGTAACACTACCAACGACCGTAACTCTACCGACGACCATAACGACCATAACTTCACCAACGACCATAACTCCACCGACGACCGTAACAACCGTTACTCTACCGACGACCGTAACTCTACCGACGACCGTAACTCTACCGACGACCGTAACGACCATAACTTCACCAATGACCATAACTCCACCAACGACCGTAACTCCACCGATGACCGTAATGACCGTAACTCTACCGACGACCGTAACTCCACCGACGACCGTAACGACCGTTACTCTACCGACGACCATAACTCTACCGACGACCGTTACTCTACCGACGACCGTAACGACCATAACTCTGCCGACGACCATAACTCTCCCGACACCCATAACTCTACCGACGACCGTTACTCTACTGACGACCGTAACTCCACCGACGACCGTAACGACCATAACTCCACCGACGACCGTAATTCTACCGACGACCGTAACTCTCCCGACGACCGTAACTCCACCGACGACCGTAATTCTACCGACGACCGTAACTCTACCGACGACCGTAACTCTACCGCTGACCGTAACACTACCAACGACCGTAACTCTACCGACGACCATAACGACCATAACTTCACCAACGACCATAACTCCACCGACGACCGTAACAACCGTTACTCTACCGACGACCGTAACTCTACCGACGACCGTAACTCTACCGACGACCGTAACGACCATAACTTCACCAATGACCATAACTCCACCAACGACCGTAACTCCACCGATGACCGTAACGACCGTAACTCTACCGACGACCGTAACTCCACCGACGACCGTAACGACCGTTACTCTACCGACGACCATAACTCTACCGACGACCGTTACTCTACCGACGACCGTAACTCTACCGACGACCATTACTCTACCGACGACCGTTACTCTACCGACGACCGTTACTCTACCGACGACCGTAACTCTACCGACGACCATAACTCTGCCGACGACCGTTACTCTACCGACGACCGTTACTCTACCGACGACCGTTACTCTACCGACGACCATTACTCCATTGACGACCATAACTCTACAGACGACCGTTACTCTACCGACGACCATAACTCTACCGACGACCATTACTCCATTGACGACCATAACTCTACAGACGACCGTTACTCTACCAACGACCGTTACTCTACCGACGACCGTTACTCTACCGACGACCGTTACTCTACCGACGACCAATACTCCATTGACAATCATAACTCTACCGACGACCGTTACTCTACCGACGACCGTTACTCTACCGACGACCATTACTGCATTGACAACCATAACTCTACCAACGACCGTTACTCTACCGACGACCATTACTCCATTGACAATCATAACTCTACCGACGACCGTTACTCTACCGATGACCGTAACTCTACCGATGACCGTAACTCTACCGACGACCATTACTCTACCGACGACCATTACTCCATTGACGACCATTACTCTACCGACGACCGTTACTCTACCGATGACCGTTACTCTGAAGACGACCGTTACTCTACCGACGACCGTTACTCTACCGACGACCGTTACACTACCGATGACCATAACTCTACCGACGACCGTTACTCTACCGACGACCGTTACTCTACCGATGATCGTAACTCTACTGATGACCGTAACTCTACCGACGACCATTACTCTACCGACGACCATTACTCCATTGACGACCATTACTCTACCGACGACCGTTACTCTACCAATGACCGTTACTCTACCGACGACTGTTACTCTACTGACGACCGTTACTCTACCGACGACCGTTACTCTAAAGACGACCGTTACTCTACCGACGACCGTTACTCTACCGATGACCGTTACTCTACCGACGACCGTTACTCCATTGACGACCATTACTCTGTGATAGTGACCGAGGGATGAAGGGAGACGTGAATGTAAAGGGAATGTTACCAACACTGTACGATCATTGAAAAATACTGAGAGACAAATATTCAATATCTACGAACATGATGTAAGCTTAAAGAACCACTAGGTAGGGGGTCGTTAAGAAAAAAAGAGCCTTGTTGAAGCCTATTTTTCCCCAAGCCCATAGGGCCCTGGTCAAAAGTAGTGCACTATATAGGGAACAGGCTACCATTCGGAACACAGACAAATAATTTCATCCACTTACTTTCGGATAAAAGTAATATGACAATAATAAAATAAGGAAAGTGAATGTGTGACAAAATCTGTCATCATGGCAGGTTATTATGCTTGGTGGAGCGTGGTGTGATTCAGCCCCACAGCTCTGCAGTCTAACCACTACCACTCGCCATGCTGTGAAATGCACTGTCTTGTCTTCTCCCTAAAGGAATACCCTACAACTCTAGTCAACTACACTGCTGATCTGATTCAGCAGACTGGTTAATGTGGAGTGTGCTGGCGGGTGCTGCTCTGTCCAGTCCACTGTGTTTATCAGTGGCGCCACCTAGTGCATGTTGTGGACCATGCGCTCAAAAATATAAATGCTGAATGCTACTGACAGACCCTGAGGAAAACAGCTGTAGAAACGCAGGGGGTAAGATAATGAATTCTAAGACACTAGAGGTTTTCCTTATCCTGTTTCAACCTTATGGAAGGTGAGTTTAGACACGGCCATATCCCCATTTTCACACTAATGTTCCGATCCTAATCAAACTGCGCTGGTTTTACATTGTGTCTTTTTCATCAAGGTGCCAGCAACCGTGTAACCAGGCTAGATTAGAACAGTTTGGTTTGGCTCGGCTCATATGGCTCAGGCCTGCTTCTACCTGATTCTAGGTTCACCTACCTCTGTCATTGCCACTA
Source organism: Oncorhynchus mykiss (assembly GCF_013265735.2). Lineage (NCBI taxonomy): Eukaryota > Metazoa > Chordata > Actinopteri > Salmoniformes > Salmonidae > Oncorhynchus > Oncorhynchus mykiss. Next base: position 13,213,485 of record NC_048585.1, read on the forward strand.
GCATACTGGAGAGGCTTGCTCTTATCGATGCTGTTAAAGCTCTGACTCCTCCTGTTGAGGTTGGAGGATCCTTGGCCCTTGGGGGCCCCGCTGCCTGCAGCGGACACCCTGGTCGGCCCTGGCAACCTGCAGACGAAAACACAGCGGGTGAGGAGAAAGCGTGAACAGTCACAGAGCAACAAAAATACATGTCTAGCCAGGTAGTGTGTTTGTGTTGTGCTGAAAGGACCATTATGTTCTGTCTGGGACATGCATAAGAGCCCACACACGGATACACAGATGTAAGCGCGAGCACACACACACACACACACACACACACACACACACACACACACACACACACACAGAGAGCTAGTGTTGTGCTGAAAGGACCACATGTATTCTCAGGGAAACACACAAGAGAATACACACTTCAGCATCTGTGGATAAATGTGGATGTTTACTTCTGATGCCACAGCTGGAGCGCAGTCATGAGTCCCAGAGGGGGGAGAGGCCATAGGCTCACTATTCCATTAGAGACTCGTTAAAGCATGCTAACGGATCTCACAGTCCACTACACTGACACTGACAGAGCAAGGTCTTCTCAGTACTGCAACCAAACAACCTCCTGATTGGTTAAACACTGAGATTAACCAATCAGCATGGCTCAAAGGCTCAGTGTAACACGCACGGAATGCACCCACAGTCCTTGAGTCAAGCTGGACACTTCAATGCATCTGGCGAGGTAACTGCCTCGGGCAGTAATACATTAATGGTCATCATGAGTCTGGGAACTTTCACTTTGATTTGGATGTTTTATCAGTGAGATAATTGACCTGGAAAATATGTTGCTGACGACCAACTTTGCAGATGGACTCGTTGACCTTTACGAGGAAGTGAAATCTATACAAATCTGCCTTTGTCCTGGAAAAACATGATCACATCTCAAAGAAAATGATCTAATCACATGACCATTACAACATATCTATATGAAGTTCATACAGTTTTGATTACCGGTCCGCAAAACACACAAAACCTTCATTCATGCCCTAAACACACAGGACAACCTCCAGGCCTCTTTAGAGTGATACAGAAAAAAATGTATCTGCTTTCAGAGAGAGAGAGAGAAAGAGAAATAAAGAATGAGAGAGAAAGAGAGACCTGGTGAACAATATGAACTGCTCTGTGTTGTTTCATGAAAGATGCTAAGCCCATTTCCCCATGGGAATTCCATCATCTAAACTACCCCACTATCCAATCCACATCATTTATGTCTGGCCCTTTAAAACTGACACTCCTAAAAGCTTGGCAATTAAAGGGGAGTATGGGAGTTTAATTAGGCATCGTATCCCTGGACAAAGAGACTTAACAACAGCGCATAAACCTGTCACAGAAGCAGACTGAGGAAGCTTGAGGGACTAGATGGCAATGTGAAGTAATGGCTAAGGGTCAAAACAACACAACCAGAGAATTAACATCTTGGCCCTGTGGTAATGCATCTAGGGAAACGACTCTTAAGTCCCAAATGACAACCTATTCCCTATATAGTGCACTACTTACAGTAGGGCTCTGGTCAAAAGTAGTGTACTCTATAGGGACTAGGGTGTCATTCGAGATGCTACCTCTCTCTCTCTCCTACTGAATTTAAACCACAGAGGAGACAGTCATCTGTTCGATAGTAAACATGACTGTGTGTGTCAAACAGACAATAAAACACACGTTCGTTCGCGGCTAAAATTGTGGTGTCAGAAATCATACTGTGACGAGTAACCGTGTACCTTCTGGTTTCTGTTTCAGAGTAAAAAGCCAACTCACAACGCAGACAATAGACTGGTCCCGACGGAGTCAATCCATACGTCATGTAACGATTGATGGAACCAGAGTAACACCAACTCCTTCTGTTGTGACGTAGGAGTCTCTTAACTCCAGTCTTCAACCCAAGGATCAATGCATTACTCAACGTCTGTGTCCCAAACGGCACCCTACAATGTCTTGGTCCAGTGACTGAGGAGTCTGGGTGTTTCTAGACATCATTGGGTTGGAAAACGGACAGATGGTAAAATGAAAAACCAGGTGATGTAGATATGCTAGAAGCTCCATCCACTTGGTAATGATACACTTTCATCACCCTGTCAATACATATTTCACCACATCCTGCCACCAATGCATCATGATCAGAAATAATAACGTTCAACTAAGATATAATCCTTCATTTCCGGGACGGGGCTAACGAAGATGTATCTGATGTCCCTCCTGGCTATCTGTGTTCCAAATGGCATCCTATTTCTGACCAGTGCCATTTGGGATGCAGCCGGGGTCTCCAGCACTCAGTTCTATTTTTAAGACGGAGAAGAGGGAGAGGGGTGGCCAGACACATTATTCTCCCTGTCAGACAGGGCTAGAGGAAACGGCTTCAAACTGACAGGGTGTCTCTGTGCTCACTGCAAAACAACCCCCCCCCCCCCCAGTACACACATGTACAAACACACGCAACCACCGACCCACCCACCCAGGCTGAGAGGGGCACCTGGAGACGCGTGAGCTGAATAAGCATGACTTCATGAGTGCATGTGTGTAATGTCAAATATAACCAGGCAGGAGGGATGGGGGGGGCAGAGAGAGAGAGAGGAGATGGAGCGAGAGCGCCCACTTGAACAGAAGACCCTGCCATCTGCTCAGCCCATTATCTATATTAGTGAGAGAGAGCGTGTGTGTGTCTGTGTGTATGTGTTTGACAGTACATACCTATACGAAAGATAATGAGTATTATCAGTATGAAACAGACACAGTATGTGTAAAACAAAATGTGTGTGTTTGCTTCTGGCAGGAAGCTCAGGGGAGTCAGTCAAATTGAATAACAGGTTTCTTAGCAAGTCAGCACATCTGTCGCTGTATATTCAGGACAATTACCAAAGCTTCCCTGGAATCGCTTCTATCAGCATCACAGACAGGTGCTTTAGGCTGCGGACAAGCGGTCAAACACCGCCCCCTGCTGCGAACACGCTGAATTTAAATGTCAATTTATTTTTTAAAGTGCCGTTAGTTGAGGGTGAGATGCCGAAACACTGTCAACACACCAGGGGTGTACCATTAGTGACTCACTATAGCAAAATGAAACAAAATGCTTTGCAACAGAAAACATTTTCCAATGAAAAACAAGAGTTTCTTATTGAACAAGTTCAGGTAGTCCCTCCCCATTTGTCTTATTGATTCTGCTTGGTTCCTAGTGAATAGGACCCAGGTAAGCAGGTTTACTGAGAGAGTGGAGTAGGGATTTTAAGCTCAAAATCAATTGAAGAGGCTTGTTTGCACACTTTACACAACTCTAGGAGCATAGAAACATTTTACACAGCTCTAGGAGCACAGAGGGAACATTTTACACAGCTCTAGGAGCACAGAGGAAACATTTTACACAGCTCTAGGAGCACAGAGGAAACACTTTAATAGTAGAGAAATAAACTCCAGCACACTGGCATTCCTGTTTGCCCCACAATGTGTTTAGTGGTTGGAGATCCATTAAATGCATTGTGGAGTAATATTTGGAGAGTTGCTTGAGTTTCTTTTTCAAGGCACAATATCCTCAGATATAAAACTGCCAAGGTAGCAACAGAACTAAGTCCTTCAGCCAATCAAACACAGGAGCTTTCACAAACGTGTGAGGCTACCATTGTGCTGGGAACTCACATTGACTGTATTTCCTGAATAATGTTGTTGACTTTAAAATCACCCTGGGGGTGTAGGCTAGTACCTCACAATAAAACAACTGTTCATGCCCAATGGTTATCCTCCACAGTAAATCAAAGGTACATTTTATGGCCACAAACTGAAACTAGAGGGCTAATGTCTTTATGTACAATACTTTCAGTGAATGATATCATTTGGCACATTTCTACCCTGACCCCTTCCCAGTGAGAATTCATGGAAGAAAACGTGCACTCTTCATCAACGATGTAGTTAGTTTCAAGTTATGGGAGCAGGTCACGTGACCACTAGTTTTTATTTTCACGTATCAATCTGAAACAGGAAAAATCTATCCAGTCCATTTCATTTCATTAGAGGTCCAGGACGACTCACACAGGCCGTGTGTTCTCCAGGTCGGGTGTGGTGAGTCCCGGTGGGCTCGTATCGTCTGCCATTTTATGACTTCCGCTGGCTCCAAGCTGTATCACGCCAGCCCCCTGGAAGGCCCAGAGAGTGCTGATCCTGGCCCCCAAAACAGTGCAGTCTGTCACCAACCCCCCCGCCCCCCCTACACACACAGACAGAGACACACACACACACACAGACAGAGACACACACACACACACTATAATCTCTATCCGGCTATGGCTGTAGTCAGGGTTAGCTAAGAAACCCAATCAGTCCTGGTGTGGTTGGCCTGATGAGACAGGCCCAGTTTCATTAGCCAAGGTAATGAGGAAGGGAGGAGGCCAACAGGGAGATGAATGGCTGAGCATTGCACTGGGTCAGGGGAAAAGTAACTCTGCCCAACTACTTTTGTTGTGAAATCTCAGCCATTTTATCCAATCGATAGAGTTTCCATTTGGGGATAATAATATAAGGTATTCATTTTAATTCAAGTGTTAGTGAGATTTTCATGCATCGGCAGAGGAGGAAACACCCCCCGATCCAAGGAAACACGCCCCGATCCAAGGAAACACGCCCCGATCCAAGGGAACGCGCCCCGATCCAAAAAAAACGCGCCCCGATCCAAGGAAACACGCCCCGATCCAAGGGAACACACCCTGATCCAAGGGAACACACCCTGATCCAAGGGAACACACCCCGATCCAAGGAAACACGCCCCGATCCAAGAAAAACGCATCCCGATCCAAGGAAACACGCCCCGATCCAAGGGAACACGCCCCGATCCAAGGGAACACACCCTGATCCAAGGGAACACACCCTGATCCAGGGGAAAACACACCCCGATCCAAGGAAACACGCCCCGATCCAAGAAAAACGCATCCCGATCCAAGGAAACACGCCCCGATCCAAGGGAACACACCCTGATCCAAGGAAACACGCCCCGATCCAAGGGAACGCGCCCCGATCCAAGGAAACATGCCCCGATCCAAGGAAACACGTCCCAATCCCAGGGAACGCGCCCTGATCCAAGGGAAAACGCCCTGATCCAAGGAAACACGCCCCGATCCAAGGGAACACGCCCCGATCCAAGGAAACACGCCCCGATCCAAGGAAACACGCCCCGATCCAAGGAAACACGCCCCAATTCAAGGAAACACACCCTGATCCAAGGAAACATGCCCCGATCCAAGGGAACGCACCCCGATCCAAGGAAACGCGCCCCGATCCAAGGGAACCTCGCCCCGATCAATGGAATCGCGCCCCGATCCAAGGGAACGCGCCCCGATCCAAGGAAACGCGCCCCGATCCAAGGGAACGCGCCCCGATCCAAGGGAGCGCGCCCCGATCCAAGGAAACACGCCCCCAGTCCAAGGAAACGCTCCCCGATACAAGGAAACACGCCCCGATCCAAGGAAACATGCCCAGATCCAAGGAAACACACTCCGATCCAAGGGAACACACCCCGATCCAAGGAAACACGCCCCGATTCAAGGAAACACACCCTGATCCAAGGAAACATGCCCCGATCCAAGGAAACACGCCCCGATCCAAGGAAACACGCCCCGATCCAAGGGAACGCACCCCGATCCAAGGAAACACGCCCCGATCCAAGGAAACGCACCCTGATCCAAGGAAACACACCCCGATCCAAGGGAACGCACCCCGATCCAAGGAAACACGCCCCGATACAAGGAATCACGCCCCGATCCAAGGGAACACACCCTGATCCAAGGAAACGCGCCCCGATCCAAGGGAACGCGCCCCGATCCAAGGGAACGCGCCCCGATCCAAGGGAACGCGCCCCGATCCAAGGAAACACGCCCCCAGTCCAAGGAAACGCTCCCCGATCCAAGGAAACACGCCCCGATCCAAGGAAACATGCCCAGATCCAAGGAAACACACTCCGATCCAAGGGAACACACCCCGATCCAAGGAAACACGCCCCGATTCAAGGAAACACACCCTGATCCAAGGAAACATGCCCCGATCCAAGGAAACACGCCCCGATCCAAGGAAACACGCCCCGATCCAAGGGAACGCACCCCGATCCAAGGAAACACGCCCCGATCCAAGGAAACGCACCCTGATCCAAGGAAACACACCCCGATCCAAGGGAACGCACCCCGATCCAAGGAAATAAGCCCCCAGTCCAAGGAAACGCTCCCCAATCCAAGGAAACACGCCCCGATCCAAGGAAACATACCCAGATCCAAGGAAACACGCCCCGATTCAAGGAAACACACCCTGATCCAAGGAAACATGCCCCGATCCAAGGAAACACGCCCCGATCCAAGGAAACACGCCCCGATCCAAGGGAACGCACCCCGATCCAAGGAAACACGCCCCGATCCAAGGAAACGCACCCTGATCCAAGGAAACACACCCCGATCCAAGGGAACGCACCCCGATCCAAGGAAACACGCCCCGATACAAGGAATCACGCCCCGATCCAAGGGAACACACCCTGATCCAAGGAAACGCGCCCCGATCCAAGGGAACGCGCCCCGATCCAAGGGAACGCGCCCCGATCCAAGGAAACATGCCCCGATCCAAGGAAACACGCCCCCAGTCCAAGGAAACACACCCTGATCCAAGGAAACATGCCCCGATCCAAGGAAACATGCCCCGATCCAAGGAAACACGCCCCGATCCAAGGGAACGCACCCCGATCCAAGGAAACGCACCCGATCCAAGGAAACGCGCCCCGATCCAAGGGAACCTCGCCCCGATCCAAGGAATCGCGCCCCGATCCAAGGGAACGCGCCCCGATCCAAGGGAACGCGCCCCGATCCAAGGGAACGCGCCCCGATCCAAGGAAATAAGCCCCCAGTCCAAGGAAACGCTCCCCAATCCAAGGAAACACGCCCCGATCCAAGGAAACATACCCAGATCCAAGGAAACACACTCCGATCCAAGGGAACACACCCTGATCCAAGGAAACATGCCCCGATCCAAGGAAACACGCCCCGATTCAAGGAAACACGCCCCGATTCAAGGAAACACACCCTGATCCAAGGAAACATGCCCCGATCCAAGGAAACACGCCCCGATCCAAGGAAACACGCCCCGATCCAAGGGAACGCACCCCGATCCAAGGAAACACGCCCCGATACAAGGGAACGCACCCCGATCCAAGGAAACGCACCCCGATCCAAGGAAACGCGCCCCGATCCAAGGGAACCTCGCCCCGATCCAAGGAATCGCGCCCCGATCCAAGGGAACGCGCCCCGATCCAAGGAAACGCGCCCCGATCTAAGGGAACGCGCCCCGATCCAAGGGAACGCGCCCCGATCCAAGAGAACGCGCCCCGATCCAAGGAAACACGCCCCGATCCAAGGAAACACGCCCCCAGTCCAAGGAAACGCTCCCCGATCCAAGGAAACACGCCCCGATCCAAGGAAACACGCTCCGAATCAAGGAAACACAGTCCGATCCACATCAACGGGACTGCAGTAGAGAGAGTCAGCAGGGTTAAGTTCCTCTGCATTCACATCACCGAGGACGACATGGACCAACAACACTCTTGTCAAGATGGCACAGCAGTGTCTACTTCCTAAGGCTGCCTCTCCAGATACTACCGCTGCACCATCGACAGCGTCCTGACCAGTTACATCACGGCCCTCCAGCGGGTGGTGAAGACGGCCCACACATACGTGCTACACACATGCTACACACACACACACATGCTACACACACACATGCTACACACACACGCTACACACATGCCACACGCACGCTACACACACACTACACACACGCACTAAACACACACACACACACACACACACACACACACATACACACACACGCGCTACACACAAACACACACATCACAAGCAGACTCAAATTTACAGTACTATTTACAATCCCCGCTTTCTCTGATACATGTGTAAAAATGGAATATATATTCCCTTAGTTAACAGCTGTGTTCGAGAGCAAAGCAGCTTGTACACGGCTATTCAGCAACAACACCAGCTGACGGGTTGTCAATGTTATGAAGGGGGAATACCACCCATAGGCTTGTCAATGCTGTGAAGGGGAATACCACCCATAGGCTTGTCAATGCTCTGAGGGGGAATACCAACCATAGGCTTGTCAATGCTGTGAAGGGGAATACCAACCATAGGGTTGTCAATGCTGTGAAGGGAAATACCACCCATAGGCTTGTCAATACTGTGAAGGGGAATACCACCCATAGGCTTGTCAATGCTGTGAAGGGGAATACCACCCATAGGCTTGTCAATACTGTGAAGGGGAATAGCACCCATAGGATTGTCAATGCTGTGAAGGGGAATACCACCCATAGGCTTGTCAATACTGTGAAGGGGAATACCACCCATAGGTTTGTCAATACTGTGAAGGGGAATAGCACCCATAGGATTGTCAATGCTGTGAAGGGGAATACCACCCATAGGCTTGTCAATACTGTGAAGGGGAATACCACCCATAGGATTGTCAGTGCTGTGAAGGGGAATACCACCCATAGGCTTGTCAATACTGTGAAGGGGAATACCACCCATAGGCTTGTCAATGCTGTGAAGGGGAATACCACCCATAGGGTTGTCAATGTTATAAAGGGGGAATACGATCCATAGGCTTGTCAATGCTGTGAAGGGGAATACCACCCATAGGGTTGTCAATGTTATAAAGGGGGAATACGATCCATAGGCTTGTCAATGCTGTGAAGGGGAATACCACCCATAGGGTTGTCAATGTTATAAAGGGGGAATACGATCCATAGGCTTGTCAATGCTGTGAAGGGGAATACCACCCATAGGGTTGTCAATGTTATAAAGGGGGAATACGATCCATAGGCTTGTCAATGTTGTGAAGGGGAATACCACCCATAGGCTTGTCAATGCTGTCCAGCACATATTTCACATAGCTTGGCGGGGTTTGCGTGAAGTAATTTGCCAGCACGCTGGTTCCCACCAGCCACTACCGTCTAAGGAGAAACAAATGCTCTGGGAGCCAGACAACTGGCCTGGTGAAGTATAGGAGCCTGGAACTGTCTGGAAGCCACCACAGCAAGTCATTCTGTTCAATGCAGCATTCGGTAAAATGGCCCCTAATCCACATAGGCTTGAGTTTAATGGCTCATGCACGTCACTGACGCCTGGGATCGCCAAGTGCCGATGTTAGTTTGGCATCAGAGAATAGCCAACACAAAGTATTCCATTATGAAATCCTCTAAGATAGATGCACAACCAAACCAAATGTAAGAACTTCCTTGTGCCAAGATTTTCACAAGTAGATTATTATGAATTTAAGAGGTTGTACAGAAAAGTACATAATGTGTAATTCATGTCGACATGAACTGAAAGAAGGTGAAGGAAAGTTAGCCATGTGAGAGTCATACCTTGTGTTTTTCTTCTGTGGTGTTGCTCCTATTCCGCTGTGACCCGGGGGGCTACCATACCGCGCAGTGAGACTGTGGAGAGAGCAGAGAGAGACACAGACTTAGTGAAGGAATGAGGCGAACGGCTCTCTGGACTCTTTACACTGTAGCATCTTTGAGACATCGTCTAATGCAATAAGGAGAGATTCAGAGGAGAGCATTGCGCGAGACAGAGACAGTAACTAACAACACAAGCCCTAGTGAAAGAAGCACATAGTGTGAACCCGTACTGCGGTTCACGTGACGGGCCACACATTTCATGTGTATGTCCTCTGTAGCTCAATTGGTAGAGCTTGCAATTTATTTTTGTAATATATTTTTTTATTTAACTAGGCAAGTCAATTAAGAACACATTTTTATTTACAATGACGGCCTAGACGACATATTTTTACCTTGTCAGCTCAGGGATTCGATCTAGCAACCTTTCGGTTACTGGCCCAATGCTCTAACCACTAGGCTACCTGCCACCCCTACGCAATTCCTGGATAGTGAATTCAGGAATTCACGGAACCACCTGCTCGAAAAATGTTTGCACGCATGACTAAGTCACTTTGGATAAAAGTGTCTGCTACATGGCATATATTATTACCATTATATTACTATATTATTACCATTATATGACTATTATTACCATTATATTACTGTATTATTACCATTATATGACTATTATTACCTTTATATTACTATATTATATTATTACCATTATGACTATATGATTACCATTATATTACTATATGACCATTATATTACTATACTATTACCATTATATGACTATATGATTACCATTATATGACTATACTATTACCATTATATTACTGTATTATATTATTACCATTATATTACTATATTATATTATTACCATTATATTACTATACTATTACCATTATATTACTATACTATTACCATTATATTACTATACTATTACCATTATATGACTATATGATTACCATTATATGACTATACTATTACCACTATATTACTGTATTATATTATTACCATTATATTACTATACTATTACCATTATATTACTATACTATTACCATTATATTACTATATTATATTATTACCATTATATTACTATACTATTACCATTATATTACTATATTATTACCATTATATTACTGTATTATATTATTACCATTATATTACTATACTATTACCATTATATTACTATACTATTACCATTATATTACTATACTATTACCATTATATGACTATATGATTACCATTATATGACTATACTATTACCACTATATTACTGTATTATATTATTACCATTATATTACTATATTATTACCATTATATGACTATACTATTACCATTATATGACTATATGATTACCATTATATGACTATACTATTACCATTATATTACTGTATTATATTATTACCATTATATTACTATATTATTACCATTATATTACTGTATTATATTATTACCATTATATTACTATATTATTACCATTATATTACTGTATTATATTATTACTATTATATTACTATACTATTACCATTATATTACTATACTATTACCATTATATTACTATATTATACTATTACCATTATATGACTATACTATTACCATTATATTACTATACTATTACCATTATATTACTGCATTATACTATTACCATTATATGACTATACTATTACCATTATATGACTATACTATTACCATTATATGACTATATGATTACCATTATATGACTATACTATTACCATTATATTACTGTATTATATTATTACCATTATATTACTATATTATTACCATTATATTACTGTATTATATTATTACCATTATATTACTATATTATATTATTACCATTATATTACTATACTATTACCATTATATTACTATATTATATTATTACCATTATATTACTATACTATTACCATTATATTATATTATATTATTACCATTATATTACTGTATTATATTATTACCATTATATTACTATATTATATTATTACCATTATATTACTATACTATTACCATTATATTACTGTATTATATTATATTATTATCATTATATTACTATATTATATTATATTATTACCATTATATTACTATATTATTACCATTATATTACTGTATTATATTATTACCATTATATTACTATATTATATTATTACCATTATATTACTATATTATATTATTACCATTATATTACTATATTATATTATTACCATTATATTACTATACTATTACCATTATATTACTGTATTATACTATTACCATTATATTACTGTATTATATTATATTATTATCATTATATTACTATATTATATTATTATCATTATATTACTATATTATAACCACATGTTTTTGAAGCATGTAACAGCTTCAATTCGCCTTTAACTGTAAAGCAACTCTCCCTCACCATAATGTGCCACTTCACCGTAATCTCCTACTGAATCTTGACTGATCTCCCTCAAAAAAAAGAGTGTTTTAACTTCAGAAATAAAAACACATTCTTAATGTGTGAATAAAAAACCCTACAGAGGAAGTGGTGTAGGAAACTCCTCCAGGCAAAGTCATAGTTTACAATGGGACACCCATTCTTAGTCATGTTGAGAGAATTAACGGCGAGGCTGGTGGTTACCGCCTCGCTTGGCCTCTGCTGGCGTTCGACAGGAAATAGTTAGGGAACTCGCGACGGACACAAAGAAAACAACAGGGTGTTTAATGAACAAAAGGACTGCTTTAATCATAGTGAACACACAGTAAATCAGGGTAAAAACCAGGTGGTCGGGGTGAGTGGCTCTGAAAGCATGTGGTCTTGCCAAGCTTCATCAACCCCACTATACAGGTCTATTGAGGACTGACTGGTGGGAGCACAGCAGAGATACAACGCCTTGGCCTTTGGGGTCACACTTTACACTAAGTTCCATTGGGTCACACTTTACACTAAGTTACATTGGATCACACTTTACACTAAGTTCCATTGGGTCACACTTTACATTAAGTTGCATTGGGTCAGACTTTACATTAAGTTGCCACTGTTTTCATTTTTAAAACAGGAAAAACGAATATGCTGATGTTACTGTTAACTGTTAATATGACAGTATGGACGGGCCGTGGTAATCTAGACATTCATTTTTTCTCAATTGGTTTGACACAATGAGGGACGTTCAAATCTCCCAAAAGATTTAACACAACCATCAAACCATCAGTATGCTTTCATTGTTTTACACAAATATAAAAATGTTAAACACATTTTCGCTAAAAACACTCACAAAAAAAGTTAAACATTCAGGTGAGTAATCCTGTATGTAATATTTAAACATCATCAACTCAATTGCTGAGATGCATAGCACAACAAAACATTAACAGTGATATGTAACATTATGTTAGCCTGATAGCAATAGGTAACCTGATAGCAATAGGCAACATTATGTTAGCCTGATAGCAATAGGCAACATTATGTTAGCCTGATAGAAATAAGTAACATTATGTTAACCTGATATAAATAGGTAACATTATGTTAGCCTGATAGCAATAGGTAACATTATGTTAACCTGATAGAAATAGGTAACATTATGTTAGCCTGATAGCAATAGGTAACATTATGTTAGCCTGATAGCAATAGGTAACATTATGTTAGCCTGATAGCAATAGGTAACATTATGTTAGCCTGATAGCAATAGGTAACATTATGTTAGCCTGATAGCAATAGGTAACATTATGTTAGCCTGATAGCAATAGGTAACATTATGTTAGCCTGATAGCAATAGGCAACATTATGTTAGCCTGATAGCAATAGGCAACATTATGTTAGCCTGATAGCAATAGGTAACATTATGTTAGCCTGATAGAGGTGTAAGGATCGAGGACAAAGTGGTTTTAGTATGTAATAATCTTCAGTGATATAAGTCAAAAGACTAAAACAAGAGGAACACATAGTGAAAGGGACCCTAGATAGTTGTTATCTGGGGTTTTGAATTGCAGGTGTGTGTTTTCCAGTGGAGAGGGAATGGACATGTGTTATCAGTTCAACCAAGGACACATGTAGGAAATAGGGTTACATCACCTCAAAATGAGAAAAATAACAAGAAAATACCAAATGATTCCACATGAGACTCAAATTCATTTATGATCATGCAATATGAATTTTACACAGCACTGTATAAAAGGGTTGCATATAAAGTGTTAAAACTGTTAGCTAAAACCTTCTCTAGCACTATACAGAGCTATACGTGTACATCTCTGGTTTGAAAATACATTTAAAATGACGTTGGATACAGTATATCGAATGATATCGAATGATCTAAATACTCCAATGACCCTTTCCTAAAGAAACAACATGTTTCATACTATATGTAATGGTTTATCTTACAAAGTGTTCAAACTGCTTCCTATGTCTCAATGAACCCTGGGAGATGTACTACAAGATGAGGGGGAGGAGAGATTGTCTTTCTTGCACTAACACTCACACTTGTCATTGTCTTACTAGCAGGGACTTTGCTGATAGCTGCTTTATTGAGGACACTGTGCTTACTATGACTGTGAGATGTGGTTGTCTCACCTAGCTATCTTAAGATGAATGCACTAACTGCAAGTCGCTCTGGATAAGAGCGTCTGCTAAAACAAATACTAAAATGTCATCGTAATAGGGTTGAGTGGGAAGGGGGCCTTTCCCTCTGTGATGGTAAGAGGCCGTTTGGAGCACAGTTTCTGAGAGCACTCAAGGTCATGTTTCGATAACTGCTCTAAACCTCCTATTACAAGGCTGAGAACAGTCTGATCGCCCAGCGTCGATAAGCAGCTGGATACATCATTCCCCTCCTTGAGGTTAATATTCTACCATGGTTACCCTCAATTTTCAAGTGAGGTGGACACACCTCGGTCTCCCATTGGTTATAGACAGGTGGGGTTTGGGAATAAATAGGGTCCCCGGTCCACTAGACTGTCACATTCTCACAATGGCTTTCCTCTGGTTCGTGTCCTGTCTCGCTTTCATCAGCGCCGCCTACGGTGAGTATTCACACCTTCTCTTTACCTACAGTGTTACCTCCTTGATTTAACCTTTAACCCTTGTTTTAATGCTAAAAGTGTAAAAGTAAGTTGTGGAGTGCCTCAAGGCTCTGGTCTTGGACCACTACTGTTCTCATTATGTGCTACTGCTACATTGCTAGCACTTGGTGATGTTATTTGGAAACACTTCCGTACGTTGGACGCCCATGTTTGAGTATGTTGCATTAAACAGAGCATTTACTGTTGTTATAAAACATGACGAGCTAAATGTTTGCAAAATATTCTCATGTAACCAGGCTGCGGCATCCCCGCCATCAAGCCCGAGGTGTCTGGCTATGCCCGCATCGTTAATGGTGAGGAGGCTGTGCCCCACTCCTGGCCCTGGCAGGTATCTCTGCAGCAGACCAGCGGCTTCCACTTCTGTGGGGGATCCCTGATCAACGAGAACTGGGTGGTCACCGCCGCTCACTGCAACGTCGCTACCTACCACCGCGTGATCGTTGGAGAGCACAAGAGGGGCAGCGGCAACAATGCTGAGGACATCCAGATCCTGAAGCCCGCTAAGGTACAGCACAGTCACACATCCTCCTCTATAGCTCTGGGTAGAAGTTCCCCTCAGGCGCTGCTCTAGGATCAGCCTATCCCCCGCCAGCTCAGCTGATCCGATCAGTGATCCGTCGGAGCAACGACGTCCTGTAGTCCTACCTGAACTCTCCATTTCATAAAGGTTTCAGTTCTAACTGTCCCTTCTCTCGCCTAACCCACCGCACCCCCTCTCCTCACCCACAGGTGTTCACCCACCCCAAGTGGAACCCCAGTACCATCAACAACGATATCTCCCTGATCAAGCTGTCCACCCCTGCTGTCCTGAACACCAATGTGTCCCCGGTGTGCCTGGCTGAGACCGCCGACGTCTTTGCACCTGGCATGACCTGTGTGACCTCCGGCTGGGGTCTGCTGCGCTACAATGCTATCAACACCCCTAACGAGCTGCAGCAGGCTGCTCTGCCCCTGCTGTCCAACGAGCAGTGCAAGCAGCACTGGGGGAGCAGCATCTCCGACGTCATGATCTGTGCCGGTGGTGCTGGTGCTACCTCCTGCATGGGTGACTCCGGTGGCCCCCTGGTCTGTGAGAAGGACAACGTCTGGACCCTGGTCGGTATTGTGTCCTGGGGCAGCAGCCGTTGCTCCACCACTACTCCCGCTGTGTACGCCCGCGTCACCGAGCTCCGTTCCTGGGTGGACCAGACCCTGGCCGCCAACTAAGAGCCATGCTGCAGCGTCCCTGTCCATCCTGTATATTGCTATGTCATTTTATGCATTGTTATGTCATACTATGTTTTGCTATGTCATTCTATATATTACTATGTAATGTACAACAACTAAACATTAGCTACCAAGACTGAGAGTGCCACCCATTGGTCTGAACTGAACATGACATTCAATAAACATACTTGAACATAAAAAATATTATTGTGCAGTAATTGTATGAGTACTACATTCACAATGTAATATTTTAGTACACGAGAGGAACTTAATGTAAAGTATTACCACAGTCGGGTTACTGCTGACTGAATCTACTGCTAGCGTTAGGGGTCTCGAATGGTTGAGGGACAGCTATTTGGGAACTGTGAGAGGGGATCTTGGAGGGTTCGGGTTCACGTTTTTTGGCCTAGTGGGAGATCTGTCAACGTGCCCTTGAGCAGGGCATTGACCCTGGATGCTTCTGTGTGTCGCTCTGAATGGGATTCTGTTGGATGATGTGGTTGTTGAGCGGCTTCACTGCAAGTATATTGTATGTTTCGGATTTTCAAATTTAAAAATAAATAAATAAAAAGCTACAGTAGCACGGAATCATTGACAAGACTTAAAACCTAGTGTATAAGGGCTATTATAAACCGGGTATTTTGGATCCTGGATGCTGACTGGCTGAAACAGCATTCCAGCTGTGTGTATATCATCGATATTCCAAGGGTATGATGCAAACATACTTGTTGCTGTTCTATCTGAAAGTTTCATGACGCTATTCTTGATATGCCACAGCAAATGACAAAAGAAAAGCAATAAGCTTCTATTAACGCATGACCTAACCTTGTATCTAGCCTAGCGTTTGGTTTGCAACAGTCACATACAGCAGACACATAACAACATGTGCCATTTTAACGAGGATAATCAGGAAGTGTTAATTCCATCTCTCGCTCTACCTTTCTATCCAAAGTAAAGACGCAGACCGTGTCTGAATACCCATACCCATATTTGCGTTCTAGTCAGCATTTTGAATGTGTGAAAATACAACGTTTTATAGTATGTGAAAAGTAGAAAGTTGCTTTAAAACACCAGGATGTTATACTCATTTTGAGCGAGATGCATATGTTGTGATGTATCTGCTGTGTGTGACTGTAGAAATCACTGCACACTATTGAGGAAGAGAATCAATGCACAGCCACACACATACCTGCCGACACATGCATTAATACACACATGCACTCTCGGACAAAGGACCAATCCAGAGAGCATAATGCATTATACGTTAACTATCTATCTCACTTAGCTTGTTGGCATCAGTCATGTCATTAGCTTCCGCTAGCTCGTTAACCATCTTCACAGCCAGCTATTGTCCTAGCAAAGTGAGCTAGCTAGACAGCTAAGTTTTGGCATGTGCCTAGCTTTTCCAAATATATGTTGTTAGCTAACATAGCTACCTACAGTAGTCCATGCTTATGTTCCTAGTTCTTTTCAATAAATGCAGTAAATGTCAACAAGCACACAATAATCAAAAATGTAAAAATATGATTTAAAAATTGTTTTTGTTATATTAGCATTAAGCTAAGATAAGAGGGCGTTTTGAGCAGAGTCTCGCCCTCCTGGTACTTGACTGAGAACTGTTTGATTGCCCAGCATTGACAAGCAGGTGGACATCCCCCTAGAATTGTAGAACCAGCCTGATTGCTAAGTTTACAATTTTATCAGTCTGGAGTCCCAACTCATCAGACTGGTTCCAGCAGGATGACATCCTTGATGTTAATATTCTACCATGGCTACCCTCGGCTTTTGGGAGGGTTGGACACACCACAGTCTCTGATTGGTTACAGGTGGATGGGGTTTGGAGATAAATAGTATCTCTGTCTTCTAGACTGTCGCGTTATCACAATGGCTTTTCTCTGGTTCGTCTCCTGTCTCGCGTTTGTAAGCGCCGCCTACGTCTGCGGGACCCCCACATTCTTTCCCGTGGCTATGGCCGCGTCATCAATAGTGAGGAGGCTGTGCCCCACTCCTGGCAGCAATCTGGCACCCACTTCTGTGGAGTTTCCCTGACAAACGAGTACTAGGTGGTGACTGCTGCTCACTGCGATGTCAAGACCTCCCACCGGCGAGCACGACATGCTCATGAGCAATGAGGCCATCCAGATCCTGAAGCCTGCTAAAGTGTTCACCCACTCCAGGTGGAACCCCAGTACCATCAAAAATGACATCCTCTTGATCAAGCTGGCCACCCCCACCACCCTGAGCGCCAAAGTGTCCCCTGTGTGTCTGGCTTCGTATGAAGACAACTTCGCCCCTGGCATGACCTGTGTGACTTCCGGCTGGTGCATGAGCAGCTACCAGCTTGCCAATTACCCCAACAAAACTGCAGCAGGGTGCTGTGCCCCTCCTGTCTGAGGAGGAGTGCAAGAAGCACTGAGGAAACATGATTCATGAAATGATCTGTGCTGGTGGTAAAGGTGTTTCCTCCTGCATGGGGGACTCCGGTGGCCTCCTGGTCTGTGAGAAGAACAAGGTGTGGAGCCTGGTCGGTATTGTGTTCTGGGGCAGCAGTGGTTGCTCTACCTCTACCCCCTCTGTGTACACCGGAGTCGCCGAGGTTCGCACCTGGGTGGGCATGACCATGATGCTCAACTAAGAGCAATGCCACAGTTTCCCTGTCCAGAAAAATATGTACTGCTACACCATTCTAGGTTTTGTATATCTATGTTTCAGTGGAGGCTGCAGAGGTAAGGATGGATGTGTTTGATGTATTTGATACCATTCCACTGATTCCGCTTCTGCAATTACCACGAGCCCGTCCTCCCCATATTAAACAGTATTTTTACTACTTGATGAATTTAAATGCTGTGCACCCTTTGATAATCAAGAGACCCTTGGGTATGTTGTGGACCACAGGAGGTTGGTGACACCTTAATTGAGGAGAACGGGCTCGTGGTAATGGCTGGAGCGGAACCAGTAGAATGGTATCAAATGCATCAAACACATGGTTTCCAGGTGTTTGTTGACATTCCATTTTCTCTGTTCCGGCCATTATTATGAGCTGTTCTCCCCTCAACAGCCTCCTGTGGTTGTGGTGGACTGTCAGTCAGTCCAGTGTGAAGCAGGTTATTCATGTCTACAGTTTAAGGGAAGAAGGTCTCCTGTGCAGTCGTGGCCAAAAGTTTTGAGAATGACACAAATATTAATTTTCACAAAGTCTGCTGCCTCAGTTTGTGTGATGGCAATTTGCATATTCTCCAGAATGTTATGAAGAGTGATCAGATGAATTGCAAAGTCCCTCTTTGCCATGCAAATGAACGGAATCCCCCCCCAAAAAAACATTTCCACTGCATTTCAGCCCTGCCACAAAAGGACCAGCTGACATCATGTCAGTGATTCTTTCGTTAACACAGGTGTGAGTGTTGACGAGAACAAGGCTGGAGATCACTCTGTCATGCTGATTTACTTTGAATAACAGACTGGAAGCTTCAAACGGAGGGTGGTGCTTGAAATCATTGTTCTTCCTCTGTCAAACATGGTTACCTGCAAGGAAACACGTGCCGTCATCATTGCTTTGCACAAAAAGGGCTTTACATGCAAGGATATTGCTGCCAGTAAGATTGCACCTAAATCAACCATTTATCGGATCATCAAGAACTTCAAGGAGAGCGGTTCAATTGTTGTGAAGAAGGCTTCAGGGTGCCCAAGAAAGTCCAGCAAGCACCAGGACCGTCTCCTAAAGTTGATTCAGCTGCGGGATCGGGGCACCACCAGCACAGAGCTTGCTCAGGAATGACAGCAGGCAGGTGTGAGTGCATCTGCACGCACAGTAAGGCAAAGACTTTTGGAGGATGGCCTGGTGTCAAGAAGGGCAGCAAATAAGCCACTTCTCTCCACAAAAAACATCAGGGACAGACTGATATTCTGGAAAGGTACAGGGATTGGACTGCTGAGGACTGGGGTAAAGTCATTTTCTCTGATGAATCCCCTTTCCGATTGTTTGGGGCATCTGGAAAAAAGCTTGTCCGGAGAAGACAAGGTGAGCGCTACCATCAGTCCTGTGTCATGCCAACAGTAAAGCATCCTGAGACCATTCATGTGTGGGTTTGCTTCTCAGCCAAGGGAGTGGGCTCACTCACAATTTTGCTTAAGAACACAGCCATGAATACAGAATGGTACCAACACATCCTCTGAGATTAACTTCTCCCAACCATTGACGAACAATGCTTTTTCCAGCATGATGGAGCACCTTGCCATAAGGCAAAAGTGATAACTAAGTGGCTCGGGGAACAAAACATCAATATTTTTGGTCCATGGCCAGGAAACTCCCCAGACCTTAATCCAATT
This sequence comes from Oncorhynchus mykiss, assembly GCF_013265735.2. Lineage (NCBI taxonomy): Eukaryota > Metazoa > Chordata > Actinopteri > Salmoniformes > Salmonidae > Oncorhynchus > Oncorhynchus mykiss. The sequence continues at coordinate 13,233,517 of NC_048585.1, forward strand.
GAGAACTTGTGGTCAATCCTCAAGAGGCAGGTGGACAAACCAAAATCCACAAATTCTGACAAACTCCAAGCATTTATTATGCGAGAATGGGCTGCCATCAGTCAGGATGTGGCCCAGAAGTTAATTGACAGCATGCCAGGGCGGATTGCAGAGGTCTTGAAAAAGAAGGGTCAACACTGCAAATATTGACTCTTTGCATCAACTTCATGTAATTGTCAATAAAAGTCTTTGACACTTGTAATTATACTTCAGTATTCCATAGTAACATCTGACAAAAAATATATAAAGACACTGAAGCAGCAAACTTTGTGGAAATTAATATTAGTGTCATTCTCAAAACCTTTGGCCACGACTGTACTCTGTAAATCACACATGCAATACTGTAGCCTAATTCCCAAAGCTGACCCACTAAGGCTCCTAACAACGCCAGAGTGGAAAGGAAAGCTGGAAAGCTGACCTCCCTGGCCTTTAACTGTCATCACAAACAAACAAAACACACAGGTTTCTGAATAAACAATGGCATTGGTCATCTAGAGTTACCTGATCTTGCCCGACAGTCAGGACATGTCCTCTGTGTATATCTGTTTGTTAGTTATTTAGTTTTAGGCTAGTGGAAGAGATGAGGGTCAATAAACCCACCCATAAGAGGTGAGTGATACCCAGTCCCAGTGCCAGTTGCCTTGGAATGTAAATGAAGACTAGACTGAACACTTAATGCATGCTGGGTAAATTGGCACACTCAATAATTATCGGAATAAAATAACTGCGGTTTTCAAGGGCAAAATTAGAGCAGTTTTACAGAAGCGACAGAAGGGATATGCAGATTATCAAAAGCATTTAGATTGCATTTCTGAATATTCTTATAAGATATAAATATTCAGGTCATCTTTATGGTTCACAGGTCACTTCCTCCCAGATGGGAGAGAGACAGGAAAAGGAAGGACAGATGGAAGGAAGTTGGGAGAGGGACGTTATGATGCCACTTGTGATGAGAAAGTATTCCATTTTACAGAATAAATAAATAATTTATTAGACATTATTTCTCAGTTGGTTTCATTAGGGCTACTGAAGAGATCTTATCTTCAATTAAAACTGGGCAACACAGAGCCATACCCTTATCAATGCATGGTTGGCCTCCCAATGAACTCACATCTCCCAATGAAAGTGATAACGATCATTTGGTGTAGCGTAGTGCTCCTGTTCAAATTACCCCCAGCTCTAATGAGTTTTAGTCAAACTGACTGTCTAAGTCGTAACTGTGGACGCTCTCTCTCCCTAGTAAATTAACACGGCTTTGATTTGATTTTGAGGAGGTGCCAAGTCATTGTTGGCTACTAAATTAACCAAACAAGGCAGACGAAGAAAAGCACCTGGGCGGAGTTCCCACTTCCGTTTTTTAGGGGAAACGGAAGTTAGATTGAAAATTCTGTATCCCTGAGAACTAGAAACATTCGGTTTCTGACAACACCGTTAAGGGTGGCTACTAATTGACCTCTGAGATATCCATTATGCATGGCTCTTCTTCTGCTGTATGCCAATGAGCTAAATAAGTACCATAGAGCTTCAATGAGCTAGGGAAGTACCACAGAGCTTCAATGAGCTAGGGAAGTACCACAGAGCGTCAATGAGCTATGGAAGTACCATTGAGCTTCAATGAGCTAGGGAAGTACCATTGAGCATCAATGAGCTAGGGAAGTACCATAGAGCTTCAATGAGCTAGGGAAGTACCACAGAGCTTCAATGAGCTAGGGAAGTACCACAGAGCTTCAATGAGCTAGGGAAGTACCATTGAGCTTCACTGAGCTAGGGAAGTACCATTGAGCATCAATGAGCTAGGGAAGTACCATAGAGCTTCAATGAGCTAGGGAAGTACCATAGACCTTCAATGAACTAGAGAAGTACCATTGAGCATCAATGAGCTAGGGAAGTACCATAGAGCTTTAATGAGCTAGGGAAGTATCATAGAGCATCATCGACCTGGCCAAGGCTTTCGACTTTGTCAATTACCACATTCTTATTGGCAGACTCGACAGCATTGGTTTCTCAAATGATTGCCTCGCCTGGTTCACCAACTACTTCTCTGATATTCAGTATGTCAAATCGGAGGGCCTGTTGTCCGGTCCTCTTGCAGTCTCTATGGGGGTGCCGCAGGGTTAAATTCTTGGGCTGACTCTCTTCTCTGTATACATCAATGATGTCGCTCTTGCTGCTGGTGATTCTCTAATCCACCTCTAAGCAGACAACACCATTCTGTATACTTCTGGCCACTCTTTGGACAATGTGTTAACCAACCTCCAGATGAGCTTCAATGCCATACAACTCTCCTTCTGTGGCCTCCAACTGCACTTAAATGCAAGTAAAACTAAATGTATGCTATTCAATTGATCACTGCCCGCACCTGCCCACCCGTCCAGCATCACTACTCTGGACGGCTCTGACTTAGAATACGTGGACAACTACAAATACCTAGGTGTCTGGTTAGACTGTAAACTCTCCTTCCAGACTCACATCAAGCATCTCCAATCCAAAATGAAATCTAGAATCGACTTCCTATTTCACAACAAAGCATCCTTCACTCATGCTGCCAAACATACCCTCGTCAAACTGACCATCCTACCGATCCTCGACTTCGGCGATGTCATCTATAAAATAGCCTCCAACACGCTACTCAACAAATTGGATGCAGTCTATCACAGTGCCATCCGTTTTGTCACCAAAACCCCATATACTACCCACACCTTGCGACCTGTACGTTCTTGTTGGTTGGCCCTCGCTTCATACTCGTCGCCAAACCCACTGGCTACAGGTTATCTACAAGTCTCTGCTAGGTAATGCCCCGCCTTATCTCAGCTCACTGGTCACCACAGCAGCACCCACTCGTAGCACGCGCTCCAGCAGGTATATCTGCTCACTGGTCACCCCCAAAGCCAATTCCTCCTTTGGTCGCCTTTCCTTCCAGTTCTCTGCTGCCAATGACTGGAACGAACTGCAAAAATCCCTGAAGCTGGAGACCCATATCTCCCTCACTAGCTTTAAGCACCAGCTGTCAGAGCAGCTCACAGATCACTGCACCTGTACATAGCCCATCTGTAAACAGCCCATCTGTAAACAGCCTATCTATCTACCTCATCGCCATACTGTATTTATTTATTTATCTTCCTCCTTTGCACCCCAGTATCTCTACTGGCACATTCATCTTCTGCACATCTACCATTCCAGTGTTTAAATGCCATATTGTAATTGCCATATTGTAATTACTTTGCCACAATGGCCTATTTATTGCCTTAACTCCCTTATCTTACCTCATTTGCACTCACTGTATATATACTTTTTTCCCCTACTGTATTATTGACTATGTTTGTTTATTCCATGTGTAACTCTGAGTTGTTGTATGTGTCTAACTGCTATGTTTTATCTTGGCCAGGTCGCAGTTGTAAATGAGAACTTGTTCTCAACTAGCCTACCTGGTTAAATAAAGGTGTTCTCAACTAGCCTACCTGGTTAAAAAGTTAAATAAAGGTGTTCTCAACTAGCCTACCTGGTTAAATAAAGGTGTTCTCTACTAGCCTACCTGGTTAAAAAGTTAAATAAAAAAAATAAAACATCAAAGCGCTAGGGAAGTACCATAGTGCTTCAAAAACACACACAGGGCAATTTCCCATTATATCTACCTGTTCATATTATTGTGTTAATGGAAGGTGTATGTATGGCATCTGACAGAGACGTAATAAAAACCCCGTAACCAACGATGCTCCCCACTCACTCCGCTATCCTCTCTCCTCCCAGAATCCTTTGTGTGAGGGGTAAAGTAAATGGTTCACGTAGGGAAGATAGCCGCGGTGCCATGATTAATAGAAGCCATCATTCCCAGAGGATGAAGCCGCAACGTGGGCGCAACAACTCTGCTCAAACCTTTCTCATCTTTTATCATGAACGTGCCTTGGATCTTTTCCCATTTTCTCCCTGAGTTTCATATTTCAGATGGCCCTATTGTGAATAGGCATTAGTGTCAGGTTAACGGATGGGGTTTAATTTAAGTTAGAGAGGGTCACAGGGCTAGATCACTAGCTACTGGTCTGTGGAACTGGTAGAAAGAGCTAGCGCTACACTAGCCTACAGAGCATTGAAATTGTACAGCAGCATGTGTTTCACTTAATTAAACTGACAGGGGACTGCACAGCACATGTTTCAGTGTGGCCCAATGCATCCCCTATAAAGTTTGCTGGAACATAAAAACCACAGTATATTCCTACCCTCTAGCGTTTATCCAAACCACGACCTTTAAGATATTTCCATGTGGAGAAAACATATGAGGTAAAGATACGCTGTACAATATGTCAGGTCACATTGATTAGGACATACATCACCGAGCACAATCTAATGAACTGCGACAACGGCCTTGCGCATAGCATATGAGACCTATATTGGAGAGGCATCGCTGTCCTATTAGATATGAGCTGTGGTTATCTATTCACTTTGCCTCAACAGTGTCATAATTCTGAGGTCAACCAATAGCTAATCCCTCCATGATCCACAACGGCAGATTCCTCTGTTGACAGTAGGTATGAGGGTGTCCTCCGACAGTGACACACCCACACACCCACACATGCATACACACATATACACACACACACACGCGCACGCACCCACACACGCCCTTTTAAACGAGGCTAAATCAGGGAGTGGGAATATTATCTCTCGCTCTACCTCTCAAAGTAAAGACACACAGGGGGCTGCCTAAGCGCCTTTACACAATCCCTTACCACATTCATAACTTCAGTTCTATCAATTGCTGTATACAGCTCATCTAAAGGTCAAAGGATAATCTAGACGGAACTGTCAATATAGTGATGAACTGATGCCGGTGTGAAAAGACAGCAATGCTCATAGCATTACATATAGAAACATTGAAACACGACCGCTCAGAAACCTCAGAGTAGATTCACTAACAGACTATAGAGTAGATTCACTCACAGACTATAGAGTAGATTCACTTACAGACTATAGAGTAGATTCACTTACAGACTATAGAGTAGATTCCCTTACAGACTATAGAGTAGATTCACTAACAGACTATAGAGTAGATTCACTTACAGACTATAGAGTAGATTCACTTACAGACTATAGAGTAGATTCACTAACAGACTATAGAGTAGATTCACTTACAGACTATAGAGTAGATTCACTTACAGACTATAGAGTAGATTCACTAACAGACTATAGAGTAGATTCACTTACAGACTGTAGAGTAGATTCACTAACATACTATAGAGTAGATTCACTTACAGACTATAGAGTAGATTCCCTTACAGACTATAGAGTAGATTCACTTACAGACTATAGAGTAGATTCCCTTACAGACTATAGAGTAGATTCACTAACAGACTATAGAGTAGATTCACTTACAGACTATAGAGTAGATTCACTTACAGACTATAGAGTAGATTCACTTACAGACTATAGAGTAGATTCATTTACAGACTATAGAGTAGATTCACTTACAGACTATAGAGTAGATTCACTAACAGACTATAGAGTAGATTCACTTACAGACTATAGAGTAGATTCACTTACAGACTATAGAGTAGATTCACTTACAGACTATAGAGTAGATTCACTAACAGACTATAGAGTAGATTCACTAACAGACTATAGAGTAGATTCACTAACAGACTATAGAGTAGATTCACTAACAGACTATAGAGTAGATTCACTTACAGACTATAGAGTAGATTCACTTACAGACTATAGAGTAGATTCACTTACAGACTATAGAGTAGATTCACTTACAGACTATAGAGTAGATTCACTTACAGACTATAGAGTAGATTCACTTACAGACTATAGAGTAGATTCACTTACAGACTATAGATTAGATTCATTTACAGACTATAGAGTAGATTCACTAACAGACTATAGAGTAGATTCACTAACAGACTATAGAGTAGATTCACTAACAGACTATAGAGTAGATTCACTAACAGACTATAGAGTAGATTCACTAACAGACTATAGAGTAGATTCACTAACAGACTATAGAGTAGATTCACTAACAGACTATAGAGTAGATTCACTAACAGACTATAGAGTAGATTCACTTACAGACTATAGAGTAGATTCACTTACAGACTATAGAGTAGATTCATTTACAGACTATAGAGTAGATTCACTTACAGACTATAGAGTAGATTCACTTACAGACTATAGAGTAGATTCACTTACAGACTATAGAGTAGATTCATTTACAGACTATAGAGTAGATTCACTTACAGACTATAGAGTAGATTCACTTACAGACTATAGAGTAGAATCACTTACAGACTATAGAGTAGATTCACTTACAGACTATAGAGTAGATTCACTTACAGACTATAGAGTAGATTCACTTACAGACTATAGAGTAGATTCACTTACAGACTATAGAGTAGATTCACTAACAGACTATAGAGTAGATTCACTTACAGACTATAGAGTAGATTCACTTACAGACTATAGAGTAGATTCACTAACAGACTATAGAGTAGATTCATTTACAGACTATAGAGTAGATTCACTAACAGACTATAGAGTAGATTCACTAACAGACTATAGAGTAGATTCACTTACAGACTATAGAGTAGATTCACTAACATACTATAGAGTAGATTCACTTACAGACTATAGAGTAGATTCACTTACAGACTATAGAGTAGATTCACTTACAGACTATAGAGTAGATTCACTTACAGACTATAGAGTAGATTCACTTACAGACTATAGAGTAGATTCACTTACAGACTATAGAGTAGATTCACTAACAGACTATAGAGTAGATTCCCTTACAGACTATAGAGTAGATTCACTTAGACTATAGAGTAGATTCACTTACAGACTATAGAGTAGATTCCCTTACAGACTATAGAGTAGATTCACTAACAGACTATAGAGTAGATTCACTTACAGACTATAGAGTAGATTCACTTACAGACTATAGAGTAGATTCACTTACAGACTATAGAGTAGATTCACTAACAGACTATAGAGTAGATTCACTTACAGACTATAGAGTAGATTCACTTACAGACTATAGAGTAGATTCACTTACAGACTATAGAGTAGATTCACTTACAGACTATAGAGTAGATTCACTTACAGACTATAGAGTAGATTCACTTACAGACTATAGAGTAGATTCACTTACAGACTATAGAGTAGATTCACTAACAGACTATAGAGTAGATTCACTTACAGACTATAGAGTAGATTCCCTTACAGACTGTAGAGTAGATTCACTTACAGACTATAGAGTAGATTCACTTACAGACTATAGAGTAGATTCACTAACAGACTATAGAGTAGATTCACTTACAGACTATAGAGTAGATTCACTAACATACTATAGAGTAGATTCACTAACAGACTATAGAGTAGATTCACTAACATACTATAGAGTAGATTCACTTACAGACTATAGAGTAGATTCACTAACAGACTATAGAGTAGATTCACTTACAGACTATAGAGTAGATTCACTAACAGACTATAGAGTAGATTCACTTACAGACTATAGAGTAGATTCACTTACAGACTATAGAGTAGATTCACTTACAGACTATAGAGTAGATTCACTAACAGACTATAGAGTAGATTCACTTACAGACTATAGAGTAGATTCACTAACAGACTATAGAGTAGATTCACTTACAGACTATAGAGTAGATTCACTTACAGACTATAGAGTAGATTCACTAACATACTATAGAGTAGATTCACTAACATACTATAGAGTAGATTCACTAACATACTATAGATTAGATTCACTAACATACTATAGAGTAGATTCACTAACAGACTATAGAGTAGATTCACTTACAGACTATAGAGTAGATTCACTAACAGACTATAGAGTAGATTCACTTACAGACTATAGAGTAGATTCACTTACAGACTATAGAGTAGATTCACTTACAGACTATAGAGTAGATTCACTTACAGACTATAGAGTAGATTCACTAACAGACTATAGAGTAGATTCACTTACAGACTATAGAGTAGATTCACTTACAGACTATAGAGTAGATTCACTTACAGACTATAGAGTAGATTCACTTACAGACTATAGAGTAGATTCACTAACAGACTATAGAGTAGATTCACTAACATACTATAGAGTAGATTCACTAACATACTATAGAGTAGATTCACTTACAGACTATAGAGTAGATTCACTTACAGACTATAGAGTAGATTCACTTACAGACTATAGAGTAGATTCACTTACAGACTATAGAGTAGATTCACTTACAGACTATAGAGTAGATTCACTTACAGACTATAGAGTAGATTCACTTACAGACTATAGATTAGATTCATTTACAGACTATAGAGTAGATTCACTAACAGACTATAGAGTAGATTCACTAACAGACTATAGAGTAGATTCACTAACAGACTATAGAGTAGATTCACTAACAGACTATAGAGTAGATTCACTAACAGACTATAGAGTAGATTCACTAACAGACTATAGAGTAGATTCACTAACAGACTATAGAGTAGATTCACTAACAGACTATAGAGTAGATTCACTTACAGACTATAGAGTAGATTCACTTACAGACTATAGAGTAGATTCATTTACAGACTATAGAGTAGATTCACTTACAGACTATAGAGTAGATTCACTTACAGACTATAGAGTAGATTCACTTACAGACTATAGAGTAGATTCATTTACAGACTATAGAGTAGATTCACTTACAGACTATAGAGTAGATTCACTTACAGACTATAGAGTAGAATCACTTACAGACTATAGAGTAGATTCACTTACAGACTATAGAGTAGATTCACTTACAGACTATAGAGTAGATTCACTTACAGACTATAGAGTAGATTCACTTACAGACTATAGAGTAGATTCACTAACAGACTATAGAGTAGATTCACTTACAGACTATAGAGTAGATTCACTTACAGACTATAGAGTAGATTCACTAACAGACTATAGAGTAGATTCATTTACAGACTATAGAGTAGATTCACTAACAGACTATAGAGTAGATTCACTAACAGACTATAGAGTAGATTCACTTACAGACTATAGAGTAGATTCACTAACATACTATAGAGTAGATTCACTTACAGACTATAGAGTAGATTCACTTACAGACTATAGAGTAGATTCACTTACAGACTATAGAGTAGATTCACTTACAGACTATAGAGTAGATTCACTTACAGACTATAGAGTAGATTCACTTACAGACTATAGAGTAGATTCACTAACAGACTATAGAGTAGATTCCCTTACAGACTATAGAGTAGATTCACTTAGACTATAGAGTAGATTCACTAACAGACTATAGAGTAGATTCACTAACAGACTATAGAGTAGATTCACTAACAGACTATAGAGTAGATTCACTTACAGACTATAGAGTAGATTCACTTACAGACTATAGAGTAGATTCACTAACAGACTATAGAGTAGATTCACTAACAGACTATAGAGTAGATTCACTAACATACTATAGAGTAGATTCACTAACATACTATAGAGTAGATTCACTAACATACTATAGATTAGATTCACTAACATACTATAGAGTAGATTCACTTACAGACTATAGAGTAGATTCACTTACAGACTATAGAGTAGATTCACTAACAGACTATAGAGTAGATTCACTTACAGACTATAGAGTAGATTCACTAACAGACTATAGAGTAGATTCCCTTACAGACTATAGAGTAGATTCACTTACAGACTATAGAGTAGATTCACTAACAGACTATAGAGTAGATTCCCTTACAGACTATAGATTAGATTCACTTACAGACTATAGAGTAGATTCACTAACAGACTATAGAGTAGATTCCCTTACAGACTATAGAGTAGATTCACTTACAGACTATAGAGTAGATTCCCTTACAGACTATAGATTAGATTCACTTACAGACTATAGAGTAGATTCCCTTACAGACTATAGAGTAGATTCACTTACAGACTATAGAGTAGATTCCCTTACAGACTATAGAGTAGATTCACTTACAGACTATAGAGTAGATTCACTTACAGACTATAGAGTAGATTCCCTTACAGACTATAGAGTAGATTCACTTACAGACTATAGAGTAGATTCACTTACAGACTATAGAGTAGATTCCCTTACAGACTATAGATTAGATTCACTTACAGACTATAGAGTAGATTCACTTACAGACTATAGAGTAGATTCCCTTACAGACTATAGAGTAGATTCCCTTACAGACTATAGAGTAGATTCACTTACAGACTATAGAGTAGATTCACTTACAGACTATAGATTAGATTCACTTACAGACTATAGAGTAGATTCATTTACAGACTATAGAGTAGATTCCCTTACAGACTATAGATTAGATTCACTTACAGACTATAGAGTAGATTCATTTACAGACTATAGAGTAGATTCACTTACAGACTATAGAGTAGATTCATTTACAGACTATAGAGTAGATTCACTAACAGACTATAGAGTAGATTCACTTACAGACTATAGAGTAGATTCACTTACAGACTATAGAGTAGATTCACTAACATACTATAGAGTAGATTCACTTACAGACTATAGAGTAGATTCACTTACAGACTATAGAGTAGATTCCCTTACAGACTATAGATTAGATTCACTTACAGACTATAGAGTAGATTCACTTACAGACTATAGAGTAGATTCCCTTACAGACTATAGATTAGATTCACTTACAGACTATAGAGTAGATTCACTAACAGACTATAGAGTAGATTCACTAACAGACTATAGAGTAGATTCACTTACAGACTATAGAGTAGATTCACTAACAGACTATAGATTAGATTCACTTACAGACTATAGAGTAGATTCATTTACAGACTATAGAGTAGATTCACTTACAGACTATAGAGTAGATTCCCTTACAGACTATAGAGTAGATTCACTTACAGACTATAGAGTAGATTCACTTACAGACTATAGAGTAGATTCACTAACATACTATAGAGTAGATTCCCTTACAGACTATAGAGTAGATTCATTTACAGACTATAGAGTAGATTCACTTACAGACTATAGAGTAGATTCCCTTACAGACTATAGAGTAGATTCACTTACAGACTATAGAGTAGATTCACTTACAGACTATAGAGTAGATTCACTAACATACTATATAGTAGATTCCCTTACAGACTATAGAGTAGATCCACTTACAGACTATAGAGTAGATTCACTTACAGACTATAGAGTAGATTCACTTACAGACTATAGAGTAGATTCACTTACAGACTATAGAGTAGATTCACTTACAGACTATAGAGTAGATTCACTTACAGACTATAGATTAGATTCACTTACAGACTATAGAGTAGATTCACTTACAGACTATAGAGTAGATTCACTTACAGACTATAGAGTAGATTCACTTACAGACTATAGAGTAGATTCCCTTACAGACACGATATATAGAAACATCTTCACAAGCAACAACTCATAGCTCCCTTTCAACCAACTTCACAAAATAACACATCAAAACCTATGCAGGCAATAACACTAAGCATAGACGTGAAACTAGTTTGAGTAAAGGCAGTCAATTACCAGTTCATGATGACATCAATACAGTCTCCTAATCCAACTACAGTAGCAGTACCACACTTGGCTTTAAATCAGAACAGAGAGCCAACAGGCACCGACACTCTACTCAGTACAGTACCTAGAGGGGTCTGGCTTGGCTTTCCCATAGAGCAGACGACTCTTTCTCTCCCGGGGCTTGGCGGTGGGCAGGCGCGAGCGCGAGACAAGGGGGTCAACTTGTTCACCATGGGACATGATGAGTTAAGTGGGAGGGATCGCCGATGCTGCCCCACTACCTTCTACAGTTCCAGCCCCAGAGGCTCCTGGGTGTCGCGGGCCACCAATGGGGAGTTTCCCCCCAACATATACGCATGCACACACGCACACACGTACAGAGCACTTGGCCTGCTCACATTTACAGTTGCAGCACTAGGCTTTCTATAGCCAGCACCTGCTGCTGGAGCCCTGATCGGCCTCACTGGTGTCTGGGGGGAGAGAGGAGGACGTGTGTGTGTACGTGTGTGTGTGTGTGTGTGTGTGTATGTGTGTACGTGTGTGTGATTAAGTGAGTGAAAGATAATTGATAATTGCTTTATAAAAAGCAACACTACATTGTTCGGTGGATCAGACTACATTGTCCTAGACTGTATTTTTGGTCAGGAGATCCAGACAGGGCTGGTCACGTCTGTGAAATCAGACAATGCGGTACGCAGGTTGACGTTTATTGGGATGAGTCTTGTCCTTGAGGCAAAACTTCTGCTAGATGGGCCAGCTGCAAAGTCAAAATTGGCTATACTGTGAAAATGTATGAAAACAAAAATGTGCTTTTTAGTCTTCGATTAAGGTTAGGGTTAGGCATTAGGGTTAGCAGTGTGGTTAAGGTTAGGCATTAGGGTTAGCAGTGTGGGTAAGGTTAGGAATTAGGGTTAGCAGTGTGCTTAAAGTTAGGGTGAGGCATTAGGGTTAGCAGTGTGGTTAACGTTAAGGTTAGCAGTGTGCTTAAGGCTAGGGTTAAGGTTAGGTTCAATGACATTGTGGCTGTTCCAACTAGTGTCCACTCTGCAGAGCAGTACAAGATTCATGATGAAAAATGCTAACCTGCATGTCATACGAGCAGAGAGGTGAATGCTAACCTGCATGTCATACGAGCAGAGAGGTGAATGCTAACCTGCATGTCATACGAGCAGAAAGGTGAATGCTAACCTGTATGTTATACGAGCAGAGAGGTGAATGCTAACCTGCATGTCATACGAGCAGAGAGGTGAATGCTAACCTGCATGTCATACGAGCAGAGAGGTGAATGCTAACCTGCATGTCATACGAGCAGAGAGGTGAATGCTAACCTGCATGTCATACGAGCAGAGAGGTGAATGCTAACCTGCATGTCATACGAGCAGAGAGGTGAATGTTAACCTGCATGTCATACGAGCAGAGAGGTGAATGCTAACCTGCATGTTATACGAGCAGAGAGGTGAATGCTTACTCAGAGTATATTTCACTTGAAACACTTTACAGCTCAAGCTAATTGGCTAATGTAACATGTCCTCATATTCCCCTACAGTTGAATACCTAAAAATCCTTCTTGTGTCGGTTCTGAAATATTTATGACAGACTGATTAATCATCCTGGTTTGCGTCAGATTTTTGACACACACACACATGCAGACACACACCGTATCTGGTTCTCCATTAAAACCACCACCACACCGACCACTTCTCTACTGGGAAAACAATGGCTTCCTGTAGCAGTGATGGGCTGTGGAGCATCGCATCTCGTGGGGTGTTGATTTACTAATCTCCCCCAGGGGAATGAGACGTTACTGGGCCTGGCAGACCTTGAGGAAACCCTGGCAGATCCTGGGTGTTGTTGGAAGCCAGCCCCATACATTTAACTAGCCCTCTGGTTCCTGGCTCTTTATGGCCTCCTGGCCTACTTCTGCTGTGTGACATCACCAAGGCCCGGCTTGGGGTATCGGACCCGCACCTGTCGCTTGTTGCTGCCTCTGACTGGGAGAGGTCCCAGAAAGCTGAGGCCCGAGAGGGAGGAATGAGGGGCAGCTGTGCCTCTCTGCGCACCCCTCCCACCCATAACCAGGCTAATACCCCTAGACTCAGTTATTCAGTTATAGCCTCTCAAACTCTGCCCCTCCTTGCCTCTCTCCCTCTCCAGCGTTCCGCAGTCCTGACAGTGACCAGAGGATCAACACCGGGTACCTCAGAATACATCCATACACCAGCAGCAGGCCAGACCAAGGCCTGGTTGGGATTGTTGGGAGGTGTAACCTGAGGTCGCCATGGGAATGCCACCCATCTGTGGCACTTTAAACCTCTCTTCAGATACTTCTCTCAGGCTGGGCTGTCTATTTACATCACATGGCCCTGGATCCCTTCCTGTTTTTATTGCTTAGTGGGCAGAGGCAGAGTCCACTTTCTGTCTACTTCTGCAATGTGTTGAAATGTTCCTCTGTTGGCTCCTATCTGTTTATTAAATGGTCAAATGTCTGTCTAAACTACTGGCACACAGCTCGGACACCCATACATACCCCGCAAGACAGGCCACAAGAGGTCTCTTCACAGTCCCCAAGTCCAGAACAGACTATGGGAGGCACACAGTACTACATAGAGCCATGACTACATGGAACTCTATTCCACAGTACTACATAGAGCCATGACTACATGGAACTCTATTCCACATCAAGTAACTGACGCAGGCAGTAAAATTTGATTTAAAAAAACAGATTAAAAAACATCTTATGGAACCGGGACTGTGAAGCAACACAAACATAGGCATCGACACACACACACACACACACACACACACACACACACACACACACACACACACACACACACACACACACACACACACACACACACACACACACACACACACACACACACACACACACACACACACACACACACACACACACACACACACACACACACACACACACACACACACACACGCTAACATACGCACTATGCACACACATACACATGGATTTAGTACTGTAGATATGTGGTAGTGGTGGAGCAGGGGCCTGAGGGCACACAGTGTGTTGTGAAATCTCTGACTGTATTGTAATGTTTTAAAAAAATTATATAAACTGTCTTAATTTTGCTGGACCCCAGGAAGATTAGCTGCTGCCTTGGATCCATAATAAATACAAATGGTGTGAAAATACATATTAGGGACCTGTTTGGACGAGACAAGCTCAATTTGAACCGTACACCAAAGTCAAAATATCCCAAGATCAAATGTGTTCAGAAGCAAAATAACACACGAGCATAATGGCTGCAAATGTGACTAGTAAACCATTAGTAAGGAAAATGCAAAACTGACCCAAAATGTAGCATCTAGCGCCAACTTCACCCGGCGCCATTGAGGACAACTGAGCCTACCTGGACTGCATCTCTGGTTGCGTTTTGAGGGGGCTGGCCGGCGCCGCCCCGGTGGTCTGGTGTGTAAGCTCTACCAGGGACTGGTAGTACTGCTGCTGCTGTTGCTGCTGCTGCTTGTAGCGAGACAGGATGAAGAACAGTCCCAGGATGGTCTTTAGATTCCCATTCCGGATCTCTGACGAGTAGACAGGGGAACAGAGCACATCATTATCAGGAACGTGGGTTCAAATCTAGCTGCTGCCAACAATATGGACATGTATGCACGCAGTACTATAATTGGTTTGGATAAAAGCGTCAGCTAGCTAAATGACATGTATTTACCGCCCTGTGTGATTCCTGGCTTGGCTAAGAGAAGACACAAACACACATCTGACACAAGGGAAGTGAGTATCTAGTGTTGTTTTCGTCTCAGAATGAGGAAGTGAGAATGAAATAGTGAGTCAGGTACAGTGTGCTGTTACTAACGGAACAAGTGTCTAATTTAACTGTAACCGTGGCAACCTATTTTTGAATTTCATTTGGTTGATATTGACTATTTCACAATTATTGCACTAGGGATTCACCTAAGACCACTGGCTGAGTGACTTAGTCCTCGTGAGAAATGGGTTCAGACTAGGTTGCACACGTTCACTCTAAACTTACTCTAAAATGCTTTTAAAGTTCACTTCTCCCTGCAAAACAAAGGGAGCCTATCAACTGTGATATGATTCATCTGAAATCCAGGACTGAAAATGTATCTCTCGCTCAGCCCCCGTCATCGGAGCGCTAACGCATCCACTTGTGAAATGGCTTTTCATATCAGAATAGCTGACACAGAGGCTGTTTGAAAGATTTCAACAGCTGACACAGCAGTTTACGTAACAGGGCTCAACTTTCTTGGCCTGTTGTTTGGCGATTACAAAAAGTTGGAAAGATTAATCTTTACGTTTTCGATTTCAAACTCCAGGAAGCAGTCATTTATACTGTTACATTGCAGCAGTCCAAACGGGCAGTATTCACTTGAAGAACGAAAACGTCCCACATTCATTCGGGCAAAGCAATTTGTCACTGGCCACAGAATAATTAGAGGTTTACTGTGTAGAAAACAATAGCACAACAGAAATACAGGGCCTTTTGAGGTTACTATTTGAAACATGAAGGACCAGTTTCCCGGAACCAGATTAAGCCTGTTTGTGGACTAAAAAACATGCTGAATTGAGAATCTCCATTGAAAGTGTTTACTAGTCCAGGACTAGGCTTAATCTGGTTCCAGGAAAACCATCCTATAGAGTAAGAGATAGAAGCAGTTGACCATGTGAACATCTATTCAGACATTCAGACAAATACAGACATTTGATATCAATGCGACCAGTTGTCTCCTCGTGCTTCACATGGATGTGGAACAGATTCATTAAACACAGATATCGCAGCAGGGTTGTCATTTAGAGAAAAACAAAACAGCTGCGATTTTGAGGAAAATGGAACCGAACTTGATCCAGATATCGGGTAACGGAGGGAGGTCCACCATGATAGGGTTTCCTCTAACGCCAGCCTGCTCTTAACCAGCCTGCTTTACCAGCCTGCTTTACCAGCCTGCTCCCACTCTTTCTATTCAGCCTGCTTCCAGAGACCCTCTCCCTCAGAATTATCCAATTATGGTTAGTTATGCTAAGCTCCATTGGCCCCACCATACAGGAGCACATGTCTTATGCCCAGTTTCAAAGCAACGTGGGCTAAATGCTGTCAGCACTTCGGGGCCAGTCCTCCTTGGGCCACAGTCAGAGTATATGGGCCCCGCTTAGAGGGACTTTTAAGTGGTTAACGCGGTTTCATTTAACCTTTTGTCTTTTTTGGGAGCGGATTTTACGAGCCACAAAGGACTTCGGAGGAGGTAGATGGAGGGTTCTGCTAGGCCTGAATGGTACAGGAAAAGTATTGAGGAAAAATGGGACTTCTGAACCGCTCCCACCCAATTCATGTTTCCTGGATTTAATCCCCAGACGCGAGCTGATTTAGCCTTGGCCTCTTTCAATAACAGTTGACCCTAACGACCAAGGCTGCGAACTTTGACTGTAGAGAAAGAGGAAGTTATACATTTCCCTTTCAAAAGTGATATGATCTGAGGTTTTTAAACCTCGTATTATACATTCTCTTCCCCTTTCAGCTACTCTGTTCCCCAACCAGCTGACAATCTGAGTTACATCCAGAACTGGTCCTGACCTGTGCATCTTCCTGCTAGTTATCAGGCAGAATATATGGACTGCTGGTTTTACAGAGTGGTGGACACAGTAGGCGTGATCACCATGTTGGGGATCAGGAGGGTGAGTATGCGTGTCCTCACTGACCCGGCAAGGAGAGGCGTTTAAGTGCTAACCAGGCTAGGAAAAACAGACCTATTCGAACAGGCATCTGTGCCCACAGAGATCAAGGAGTAGGTTTGGGCTCATGTCACAGTCGTCACAGTGAGAGCAGGGCCCTGCCGTCCAGATGGTTCTCCCTCACCGTACAGACCCTGCCACCACTTAATGACCTGCCACGGGTGACCCCTCGCTGTACATGGCTATGAACTGCAGGAAGGACACTTTTAGAGGTTCACACCTGCTTTTAAAATATTTGGTTTAGACTAGAGCGAGTGACCCTTGAATAGATCTCAGCAGGCACGGATGAACCTATCCGCGGGTTAACTGGTGGAACTGAAAAGCGGGTGTTGAAGACCCTGGCAGAACAAAGGAGTGCTGGACATTGAATGGTTGTTGTACCGTTTGTTGGCTCTTTTCATTGAACAGAAAATGAGGAAGTCCAGTTTTATTATGCTATGTATTAAGTCTTTGTTTGCTATGAAGTTATATCAGGGGTGTTTCCGGGACTTTGACGCACGCGACAAACAAGATCATTAAATCTGGCACATCTGAGGCTGAGGTCGCCCACAAGACGCCTTTCTGGAGTTTTTTTCCTAGAAGATTATTAGATTGTTTTCTGGAAAAATCCTATACCCTCCAAGTACATCAAACGTCCCGTTTCTTTTCAAATTCCACGCCTCGTAAAAACTAAGCACAAGCGTATGGAGGCCTCAAAAGTCTGCAGAACCCACAGCTAATTCAATGAAGCATAGTCCTCACTAGCTTAGGGGTATATGGAATGACTGGCCCACTCCTCATACACATGGCCCAGGGGGACAGAGACCCACGCCTGGCCCACTCCTCATACACATGGCCCGGGGAGACAGAGACCCACACCTGGCCCACTCCTCATACACATGGCCCAGGGAGACAGAGACCCACACCTGGCCCACTCCTCATACACATGGCCCAGGGGGAAAGAGACCCACGCCTGGCCCACTCCTCATCCACATGGCCCAGGGGGACAGAGACCCACGCCTGGCCCACTCCTCATACACATGGCCCAGGGAGACAGAGACCCTCGCCTGGCCCACTCCTCATACACATGGCCTAGGGGGACAGGGACCCACGCCTGGCCAACTCCTCATACACATGGCCCAGGGAGACAGAGACTCACACCTGGCCCACTCCTCATACACATGGCCCAGGGAGACAGAGACCCACACCTGGCCCACTCCTCATACACATGGCCCAGGGGGAAAGAGACCCACGCCTGGCCCACTCCTCATACACATGGCCCAGGGGGACAGAGACCCACGCCTGGCCCACTCCTCATACACATGGCCCAGGGGGAAAGAGACCCACGCCTGGCCCACTCCTCATACACATGGCCCAGGGGGACAGAGACCCACGCCTGGCCCACTCCTCATACACATGGCCCAGGGAGACAGAGACCCACGCCTGTCCCACTCCTCATACACATGGCCCAGGGAGACAGAGACCCACGGCTATAAAAAAGTAACCCAATAGCCTGTATATTTAGGTACCCTCTTCTATTCCAGACTGGCAAAGTCACTTTGCTGTTTTTAGGGGGACAGAATTTAGAGTAGCTGGTCAGAGCATTGGGACGGCTATTTGGGCTGTTCCGACAGGTCAAGGGCATCGTCACTTCCCCAAACTTTAGAGGGGAGTTAAACTGACGGTGGTCCAGGAAACAAACACTGGTCTTAAATAACAGTTGGCTAGTTACTGTGGGGCAACTTCAGACATGTTAACAGCCATACGAGTAGTGCTGTATATCTGATTCATAGCAGCTTGTAGGAGGAGAGTAACCTCAAATGGGCCATTCAAAAACTATGTGTAGTTAGGTTGACCGATCCTGCTATAACTCTCAACGACACATTAACTTCCTTCCATCCTGTGATACATTTTTCAGCTCGAGACCCAAATGAGAAATTCACCGTCCTTCCATGACCCAATAACCCAAATCAAGAAGAAATATAAATATTTTCAGAGTCCAGTTGGGGTACCGACCCATAGCTTAAGAAACCGTACAACCACAGTCCTAGTTCCTAGCCTTGTCTCAAGCCTCATGGGTTAACAATCATCATTATACATTAATCTTCAATAAAAAAATAAGAATTCAGTCTTACCTTCTGAGGAGAGCCCTTGTACATTCACTCCTCTTGCGTCCAGGAAACTGAGGCAGGCGTCCAAATTCTCGGTCTGAGGACAGAAAGAATATGAGGAGATGAACAACAGTCAGTGGAGGAAAGCATGGTGGTTGTGGAGAACTGTCATGGAGTGGCTACTTCACATTCAATGTGCAGAATGTCTCAGGGGGATGGAGTTAGGGGCTGATCAACCCATTGGCCATAAAGCACCCATTGTCTGATTATGGCAGAGCCCGTTTGACCCGAACGTGACACAAGGAGTCAGCCGGGCCGTCTGACATAGTGACCACAGTGTGTCCCACCTACACAGCCCACAGCCCCAGCCCTGGTCAATATGCAGTATGTATACAGTACAGGAGATGTGGCCCACTTGAGGCCAGTTACGACACAATACACAGCTGACAGGCAGCAGTAGAGTCAACAGCGATACTCAACCTCCCTCAGAGTGACAAAGTTCTACTGAGTTCGAGGCACTGACCCTTTTATATATGAACCACTGTGCATTCCTTGAGAGTGGCTAACGCCTGCCACCGTTTGCATGGCGGGTAGTCTCAGCCCTCGGCACAGAGGGCTTTCATGAGAAGGTCACCACAGGGCAGAGAGCTCCACTGGGCCGTATTGTACTGGGGCTGTTGTGAGGGCGGGCTGGGCTGGCTGGCTAGGCTGGGCAGACAGGCGGCGTCCAGCAGCAGTGGAGTTTAATGGATTCCTTCTCCGTGCTGCTTCAGTCTAAACCCTAACCAGCCCTGAGGGGAAACGCCCCCCAAAGGAACAGGGACACCATCTCAGTAGTCTGGTCTGGAGTCTGACCTAGACTGGTGACTAAATGACTGTAATATAAATGCATGTCAGTGATGACATCAGACCTTAATAAACCAATAGTGGAGGACCGCCGGGCGTCTCTGACGACGCCCTCGCTCTCGCCTGCCAGCCCTCTCAGATCCACACACATCTTGATTGTGACTACATTTCAGTTGTAACAAGGGCACATTCTGTAGCGTATCAACATTACAAGGATGGTGTCCAGCCCCAACCTGGCCCTAACCCATCTCAGGGTGGAAGGAGGTGTATTTACAGCCAGTCGTACAGACGGGTGGGTCTCGTCTGACTTCAATGTAATGTACCACTCCAGCCTCCAGCCCTGCACCAGCCAGTGGAAGCCTGCAACAGGGAGGGCCAGGAGGATGGATGGCTGTTTACTCTGCCTGTATCAACAGGGTCGGGACCAGAACATGGGGATCACAGCCTGTTCATCTGCCTCCACAACACAAACAGAACTGGAAGGGAAAAAAGAGGCACAGATGTCGGGCTGTTCACATGTGGTATGTTCCACATATGCTCAGCCAGACACCCCCAACAACCTAACAGTTTGATTATACCCTTCTCTCGTAAAAATGTGTTTGAGACATTCATCTCAGCGGAGTGACGTGCTGAGCACCGTACATTATGGTCATCATTCCCCAATTAAGTCTAGTCTAGTTAGTGAAGTATCAAATCCACATTGGTGCTGTTCCATTGAGGGCGGTTGTGGGGGAAAAAAACAGAGGCTACCCGACAAATTCAGAAGAGCACAAAGCATCTGTGGAAATTAGTGTCATATAAACACAGATGAAATGTAACTAACGGGACACGCATGGTATCACCTCAGCCTCCTTGGACTAATGTTTCAATAATTCTGTTTGAAACGGCTACTTTAAAAATATTTACAACATCTAGTCAAATATCCACGGATGCCTTCACGCAGCTCCGTGCATCTGTTGGCCAGGCAGGGAGAGGGGGAGGACAGAGACTAGAGAGGCAGGGCATGTTGAACGGGCGACACAAAGACAGAGGAGTCAACCCATAGGAAAACAGACAGTAGATCTGTCCGGGAGAGTGAGAGACCTGTATCCTGTCTGTTCGTTTTTAAAAAATACAAAAATGTAACTGATCAAATCTGAGGCAATGTTCTGCAACTGCATTCTGACGTTCTCACCAGAGAGCTATTAGATCAGAGCTACCACTGATTATCTTCTGTCGGTCTTTAGATTTAAATGACGGAAACAAAGCTGAATGGTCATTTAAAGCGTTGTTGATAAGTGCATCCTTAATGTTCCACTGCTTTCTGGCTAAATAAACTACCATTTTGGTGGGCGGTTTGGCTTTGTCATATATTTTAACGGCTTCTCGAGGAACTCGGATCATTTCTTGCTCCGATGTAAAATGGACATTTTGCGGATCCACATAAGTCATTAAAAGCCATTTGGAAATTGAACATTTTGATGAGGGACATTTCACCAAATTTGCACTTTCGGGAACTGACAAGAACCCAAACATACACCATTGGAAAATGACTGCTGATTTTAGGCAAGCACAATTGACATAATACTGAAGTCATCTTGTTCAAGTTTATTGTTGTTGTAGTTATAATCATCGTAAATCAAACCATGTTTAATTCACACACTACACAGATCAAAAGATGAGGCTCTGATGCTGAATAAATGTTTGCAGTTTAATTTGCTCACATCGCTCCCAAGTCCCAACAATGTGTTTTGAGGCACTTTGGGTCTCCAACGGTTTCAAGTAACCGCCACATTTGGTATGTGTTATCCCTCAGACACAACTGTCAAATACAAATGGCCCACGCCTCAATTACAATTGATCTTCGCCAAAAGCAATCTGTTTCAAAACAACACAGAATACCTTGCGTTGGTACTTTACCACGGCTCAGAACAACACAGAATACCTTGCGTTGGTACTTCACCACGGCTCAGAACAACACAGAATACCTTACGTTGGTACTTCACCACGGCTCAGAACAACACAGAATACCTTGCGTTGGTTCTTCACCACGGCTCAGAACAACACAGAATACCTTACGTTGGTTCTTCACCACGGCTCAGAACAACACAGAATACCTTGCGTTGGTTCTTCACCACGGCTCAGAACAACACAGAATACCTTACGTTGGTACTTCACCACGGCTCAGAACAACACAGAATACCTTGCGTTGGTTCTTCACCACGGCTCAGAACAACACAGAATACCTTACGTTGGTACTTCACCACGGCTCAGAACAACACAGAATACCTTGCGTTGGTACTTCACCACGGCTCAGAACAACACAGAATACCTTGCGTTGGTTCTTCACCACGGCTCAGAACAACACAGAATACCTTGCGTTGGTACTTCACCACGGCTCAGAACAACACAGAATACCTTGCGTTGGTTCTTCACCACGGCTCAGAACAACACAGAATACCTTGCGTTGGTTCTTCACCACGGCTCAGAACAACACAGAATACCTTACGTTGGTTCTTCACCACGGCTCAGAACAACACAGAATACCTTGCGTTGGTACTTCACCACGGCTCAGAACAACACAGATTCTTCATTCTCATTTTACCCTCAGAGAAGCCATGCCGCCTGTACTGCCACTAACTCAGTGCTATGCTAAGAGTGCTTCAAAAGCTGGCAGGGACCCATGTAAGCTAGTTTACTTTCCAAACCTGTTCCATTGAGTTTGAACACTGTCAGAACAGAAGGGGGAACACAGCACACCCGGCTGTGGTGGTGATGGGCCATAAATTCCTGTGGGCCCTTGTCTAATGAGTGTAATGAGCAAGCCGATGATTTAGGCTAGAACGTCACATAACTGAGATGCTTTACAGCATGATGGTGCTTTAATCACTGTAGTCAGGCCTGGGCTTTGAACTCCACATGTTAACAGGCCGACAAGGCCTCCTCTCGCTCTGAAACTGAAAACAGCTGAGGGAAACAGAGAGGTTTTAGGGGGAGAATAAACTTGACCAAGACCATTTATTTGTTTGGTCTTGATGTATTTGGCTCTTAAGGGGAGGGGTTTCTGGTTTAAAGAGGCAATCTGCCATCGAAACAACCACAAGGCAGCCCCCCTGCCTCTGTTTTGGTGAAAAGCTGAGGGATAGGCCTGGAGAAATGTAACCACTCTCAAATTCACAGACAGAGCTATGGATGCAAGGACTGATCAAAGAAATCACAATTATATTTTTACGCATGTTTTGAGGCTTACAGTGTTTGTTTACATTTACAATGTTTACAAACATTGGAGTAAAACAAGGTTATATTTGGGGTTCTGATGGGGTACGACAGTTGAAAGAAGGTCATGAGGCATTTAGAAGTTATTCCTATTGATTCTTGAAGAATATATCTAATTCATTTAGAAGTCCAAAAATGGATGAAGCAAACTACAGATGGCCCCTTTAAGGCTTTTTGTGACGTATGTTACAGCAAAGGTGAGGCAGTTGGTGCTTTCACTCTCTGCTGCCTGCCGCTTCTGAAACCAACCTGAAAGGAAGTGGCTCATGCCCTCCCCCAACGGCACACCATCGTTCTCCATTAACGTTCCCCCTCTTTTCCTTTCTCTCTCTTATCCCTCCATCACCTCAGCAGTCGGCTCTAGAGGGGGCTGACATGCTGCCTTTTCCATCGATCCCCAACCCCCTTCAGAGCAGGCCCATCACCCTCCATGCATCCAAAGTAGGAGACAGCTGATAAGCCATGAATAAAAATGGAGTCTCTCAAGCGGTCTACTGGCATTGATAGGCACGGCTGGCACAAAGGACTGGCACAAACAACTGACACAAACGACTGGCACATTACAGCAGAGGGGGCTTCGTTACCACATCATCCCAGGGTAATCAAATCCAATGTAAGGAGCCGGCTCCAATCTAATATCAGTCAAGCTCCGGATAGTGTGTGTGTGAGGGTTAATCTAATATCAGTCAAGCTCCGGATGGTGGGTGTGTGAGGATAAATGTGGTTATTGCATATTTTAGTTACTCAATACAGATTTTGGGTGACAGTCCTAATCATCTCCACTGACTGGTTATTTCATACAGCTGTCAGATAGGGCAAGTTTTACACAAACCTTGGAAACTTGGGAAATATACAGTCTCTCTCCTATGTTAATGCACTTGTGTTTTACTTGATTTCCCCTGTTTCTCAGTGTGAAGAGGACTTCATTAATAGTCATGTATTTTGCAGCTTTAGCAGAGAGGGCAAGCTTCTTATTGGGGCTGGAGAATTCCTACATTGAATCGTCTTGCTGTATGTTTTTAAATGAAAACTTTATTCCACCATTGTATTAATTCCACCATTGTATTAATTCCACCATTGTATTAATTTTCTTGAAGACAAATACAGAAACACAGGGAACTCTGGTCTGCAAAAATACAACCCGGTTCAAAAATACACAAATAGAATAGCCAAGAGGATTTTTTTTCAGACATTAATTAAAATTAATTCAGCATTAGTATAATGTGTCAACCAGTAGCATCCACAGCTTGGTAGCTAAGAATTCACCACTACCACTATGACTTCATCATACGTGAGCCCAGCAGTGCAACAATGCGGGAGGACGTTGTTGTCGACAGGCTACAATGGGAGCTCTGTCTATCGTGTCTGAGGCTCTTCACAGAGCCAAACTAGAAACTGTGGGTGCATCCCAAATAGCATCTCTATTACATAAATAGTGCACTACGTTTGACCAGGGTGCCATTTAGGATGAATCCCATGTCCCTGCTCCAGGGCTGAGATTGTAGACTTTAGAGGAAAGGACATTGTGACGATCCTCAACAATTGATTGAAGCGGCGACACTACCCCTGTCACATTGAAGGTGATTGAGAGGGTGGCTGTGTCGAGACGGTTAAAGGCAGAATGGAACGATAATAAAAGTCGCAAGAAAAAGTGAAGGGTCTTTTTCAGAGCTGAAATCTCTTGGAGCGTAAATGGACTGTCCATAAAAAAAGTATTTTGGGAAGTGTACCATATTTATGGAGAACACGAGGGAAAGAGAGATGGAGGCAGAAAGGGGAGAGAGAGAAAGAGAGAGCGACTGAGACAGATGGAGGCGGTCAGGAACTTCAGCTTTGTGAAGGAGAGAACAGAGATAGATCAAAGGTTAGCAATCCCCTGGCAGAACCTTTTTAACAGGTCAGCTGTTTCCCCTTTTAACAGGACATCCGTCAAGCCCTCTTTTTTTTATAATGAGAGATTAAAAGGGTCCATGTGGGGTACAACTGACATAACAGGCCTGTAGGTGTTCCCTCGTCAGTTCTAGAATAGTCTACTGTGTAGACACATGAAAGGGTTGCCCCCACCCCCCCAAAAAATGTCCTCCCATGGCCTTCATGTAGGAAGAATGGAAATTGGATGAGGGTTTGGAGCAAATCCATGGCAATGAGCAATGAGATAGAAACTCGAACTCGAACAGAGATGCACAGCTTCAATCCTCCACAGACCAGCTGATTTTCATTCATTTAACTAGGCACATATTTCTACCTGGGAGAGGTGTGTGAGCTGCCAATGGATAACATTCATCAAGTAAGTGGGAGAGAGAAAGGAAAAGCAGCAGGACTGTAGAATACGACGGCCAGAGTTGTGACTAGAGAATGATCCTATCCAACTGCATTTATAGTCGGTGAAAACACTGTTCCAACTATCCAGCTGCTCACGGCAACTTCAGGTCAATTATCTATTCTAGGGGAATTCAACTCTTACCCTACGAGGTCCAGGGTACTGCTGGTTTTTCTGGTCAACCTGATAATTAATTGCACCCAGCTGGTATCCCAGGTCTAAATCAGTCTCTGGTAAGAGGGGAACAATAACAACAAGTAGTGGAACTGGCTTTGAGGTCCAGATTTGAATGAGAGGGATATGTGGCATCATAGTGACACCCAGGGACACTCCCCAGCCTCGCGTCATGAACCTTCATATGTCACATCATTACCAGACCAACTGATCCTCATCTCATAAGAATAGTATTGACAGCTGGAGCTGGCAAATCCAATAACCGACCGGTGCAATAAAACAGGGCAGATGTTGAACAGTGTAGCCACAAAGGAACTCACGCCTACACTTCACACCAGGTATACACGATCCATCGGAGAGTGCTAATACCAGACTGTATTAACAATGACAGTGTCGGGCGAACGAGGTTAATGGGATGGGCGCATGCTGCGTGTCCCTCAACCGTCCGTCTTGCACACTGCCAACAGATTGGCCCCAGATGGTGCCGGGCTGCTTCACGAGTCCTTAACCAACACCTAACTCTGTTATACCTTGCATGTGACCATTGGACCATGTGACCATTGGACCATGTGACCATTGGACCATGTGCCGGGGAACCAACCAACCTCACTTCAACTGACTAATGCAGCCTGAGGCTCTCTCTGAGGGAAAATACTAGGTTAGTGCTGCTCATGGAAAGTGACTAATGCAGCCTGAGGCTTTCTGAGGGAAACTACTAGGTTAAAGTGCTGCTGGGGGAAAGTGACTAATGCAGCCTGAGGCTCTCTCTGAGGGAAACTACTAGGTTAAAGTGCTGCTGGGGGAAAGTGACTAATGCAGCCTGAGGCTCTCTGAGGGAAACTACTAGGTTAAAGTGCTGCTGGGGGAAAGTGACTAATGCAGCCTGAGGCTCTCTGAGGGAAACTACTAGGGTAGTGCTGCTCAGGGAAAGTGACTAATGCAGCCTGAGGCTCTCTGAGGGAAACTACTAGGGTAGTGCTGCTCAGGGAAAGTGACTAATGCAGCCTGAGGCTCTCTCTGAGGGAAACTACTAGGTTAAAGTGCTGCTCAGGGAAAGTGACTAATGCAGCCTGAGGCTCTCTGAGGGAAACTACTAGGTTAAAGTGCTGCTGGGGGAAAGTGACTATTGCAGCCTGAGGCTCTCTGAGGGAAACTACTAGGGTAGTGCTGCTGGGGGAAAGTGACTAATGCAGCCTGAGGCTCTCTGAGGGAAACTACTAGGGTAGTGCTGCTCAGGGAAAGTGACTAATGCAGCCTGAGGCTCTCTGAGGGAAACTACTAGGTTAAAGTGCTGCTCGGGGAAAGTGACTAATGCAGCCTGAGGCTCTCTGAGGGAAACTACTAGGGTAGTGCTGCTCAGGGAAAGTGACTAATGCAGCCTGAGGCTTTCTCTGAGGGAAACTACTAGGTTAAAGTGCTGCTGGGGGAAAGTGACTAATGCAGCCTGAGGCTCTCTCTGAGGGAAACTACTAGGTTAAAGTGCTGCTGGGGGAAAGTGACTAATGCAGCCTGAGGCTCTCTGAGGGAAACTACTAGGTTAAAGTGCTGCTGGGGGAAAGTGACTAATGCAGCCTGAGGCTCTCTGAGGGAAACTACTAGGTTAAAGTGCTGCTGGGGGAAAGTGACTAATGCAGCCTGAGGCTCTCTGAGGGAAACTACTAGGTTAAAGTGCTGCTCAGGGAAAGTGACTAATGCAGCCTGAGGCTCTCTCTGAGGGAAACTACTAGGGTAGTGCTGCTCAGGGAAAGTGACTAATGCAGCCTGAGGCTCTCTCTGAGGGAAACTACTAGGTTAAAGTGCTGCTCAGGGAAAGTGACTAATGCAGCCTGAGGCTCTCTCTGAGGGAAACTACTAGGTTAAAGTGCTGCTGGGGGAAAGTGACTAATGCAGCCTGAGGCTCTCTGAGGGAAACTACTAGGTTAAAGTGCTGCTCAGGGAAAGTGACTAATGCAGCCTGAGGCTCTCTGAGGGAAACTACTAGGGTAGTGCTGCTCAGGGAAAGTGACTAATGCAGCCTGAGGCTCTCTGAGGGAAACTACTAGGTTAAAGTGCTGCTCAGGGAAAGTGACTAATGCAGCCTGAGGCTCTCTGAGGGAAACTACTAGGTTAAAGTGCTGCTCAGGGAAAGTGACTAATGCAGCCTGAGGCTCTCTCTGAGGGAAACTACTAGGTTAAAGTGCTGCTCAGGGAAAGTGACTAATGCAGCCTGAGGCTCTCTGAGGGAAACTACTAGGTTAAAGTGCTGCTCAGGGAAAGTGACTAATGCAGCCTGAGGCTCTCTGAGGGAAACTACTAGGGTAGTGCTGCTCGGGGAAAGTGACTAATGCAGCCTGAGGCTCTCTCTGAGGGAAACTACTAGGTTAAAGTGCTGCTGGGGGAAAGTGACTAATGCAGCCTGAGGCTCTCTCTGAGGGAAACTACTAGGTTAAAGTGCTGCTGGGGGAAAGTGACTAATGCAGCCTGAGGCTCTCTGAGGGAAACTACTAGGTTAAAGTGCTGCTGGGGGAAAGTGACTAATGCAGCCTGAGGCTCTCTGAGGGAAACTACTAGGTTAAAGAGCTGCTGGGGGAAAGTGACTAATGCAGCCTGAGGCTCTCTGAGGGAAACTACTAGGTTAAAGTGCTGCTCAGGGAAAGTGACTAATGCAGCCTGAGGCTCTCTCTGAGGGAAACTACTAGGGTAGTGCTGCTCAGGGAAAGTGACTAATGCAGCCTGAGGCTCTCTCTGAGGGAAACTACTAGGTTAAAGTGCTGCTCAGGGAAAGTGACTAATGCAGCCCGAGGCTCTCTGAGGGAAACTACTAGGTTAAAGTGCTGCTCAGGGAAAGTGACTAATGCAGCCTGAGGCTCTCTGAGGGAAACTACTAGGGTAGTGCTGCTCAGGGAAAGTGACTAATGCAGCCTGAGGCTCTCTCTGAGGGAAACTACTAGGTTAAAGTGCTGCTCAGGGAAAGTGACTAATGCAGCCTGAGGCTCTCTGAGGGAAACTACTAGGTTAAAGTGCTGCTCAGGGAAAGTGACTAATGCAGCCTGAGGCTCTCTGAGGGAAACTACTAGGGTAGTGCTGCTCGGGGAAAGTGACTAATGCAGCCTGAGGCTCTCTCTGAGGGAAACTACTAGGGTAGTGCTGCTCAGGGAAAGTGACTAATGCAGCCTGAGGCTCTCTCTGAGGGAAACTACTAGGTTACAGTGCTGCTCAGGGAAAGTGACTAATGCAGCCTGAGGCTTTCTCTGAGGGAAACTACTAGGTTACAGTGCTGCTCGGGGAAAGTGACTAATGCAGCCTGAGGCTCTCTCTGAGGGAAACTACTAGGTTACAGTGCTGCTCAGGGAAAGTGACTAATGCAGCCTGAGGCTCTCTGAGGGAAACTACTAGGTTAAAGAGCTGCTGGGGGAAAGTGACTAATGCAGCCTGAGGCTCTCTGAGGGAAACTACTAGGTTAAAGTGCTGCTCAGGGAAAGTGACTAATGCAGCCTGAGGCTCTCTCTGAGGGAAACTACTAGGGTAGTGCTGCTCAGGGAAAGTGACTAATGCAGCCTGAGGCTCTCTCTGAGGGAAACTACTAGGTTAAAGTGCTGCTCAGGGAAAGTGACTAATGCAGCCTGAGGCTCTCTCTGAGGGAAACTACTAGGTTAAAGTGCTGCTCAGGGAAAGTGACTAATGCAGCCTGAGGCTCTCTGAGGGAAACTACTAGGTTAAAGTGCTGCTCAGGGAAAGTGACTAATGCAGCCTGAGGCTCTCTGAGGGAAACTACTAGGGTAGTGCTGCTCGGGGAAAGTGACTAATGCAGCCTGAGGCTCTCTCTGAGGGAAACTACTAGGTTAAAGTGCTGCTGGGGGAAAGTGACTAATGCAGCCTGAGGCTCTCTCTGAGGGAAACTACTAGGTTAAAGTGCTGCTGGGGGAAAGTGACTAATGCAGCCTGAGGCTCTCTGAGGGAAACTACTAGGTTAAAGTGCTGCTGGGGGAAAGTGACTAATGCAGCCTGAGGCTCTCTGAGGGAAACTACTAGGTTAAAGAGCTGCTGGGGGAAAGTGACTAATGCAGCCTGAGGCTCTCTGAGGGAAACTACTAGGTTAAAGTGCTGCTCAGGGAAAGTGACTAATGCAGCCTGAGGCTCTCTCTGAGGGAAACTACTAGGGTAGTGCTGCTCAGGGAAAGTGACTAATGCAGCCTGAGGCTCTCTCTGAGGGAAACTACTAGGTTAAAGTGCTGCTCAGGGAAAGTGACTAATGCAGCCTGAGGCTCTCTCTAAGGGAAACTACTAGGTTAAAGTGCTGCTGGGGGAAAGTGACTAATGCAGCCCGAGGCTCTCTGAGGGAAACTACTAGGTTAAAGTGCTGCTCAGGGAAAGTGACTAATGCAGCCTGAGGCTCTCTGAGGGAAACTACTAGGGTAGTGCTGCTCAGGGAAAGTGACTAATGCAGCCTGAGGCTCTCTCTGAGGGAAACTACTAGGTTAAAGTGCTGCTCAGGGAAAGTGACTAATGCAGCCTGAGGCTCTCTGAGGGAAACTACTAGGTTAAAGTGCTGCTCAGGGAAAGTGACTAATGCAGCCTGAGGCTCTCTGAGGGAAACTACTAGGGTAGTGCTGCTCGGGGAAAGTGACTAATGCAGCCTGAGGCTCTCTCTGAGGGAAACTACTAGGGTAGTGCTGCTCAGGGAAAGTGACTAATGCAGCCTGAGGCTCTCTCTGAGGGAAACTACTAGGTTACAGTGCTGCTCAGGGAAAGTGACTAATGCAGCCTGAGGCTTTCTCTGAGGGAAACTACTAGGTTACAGTGCTGCTCGGGGAAAGTGACTAATGCAGCCTGAGGCTCTCTCTGAGGGAAACTACTAGGTTACAGTGCTGCTCAGGGAAAGTGACTAATGCAGCCTGAGGCTCTCTGAGGGAAACTACTAGGTTAAAGAGCTGCTGGGGGAAAGTGACTAATGCAGCCTGAGGCTCTCTGAGGGAAACTACTAGGTTAAAGTGCTGCTCAGGGAAAGTGACTAATGCAGCCTGAGGCTCTCTCTGAGGGAAACTACTAGGGTAGTGCTGCTCAGGGAAAGTGACTAATGCAGCCTGAGGCTCTCTCTGAGGGAAACTACTAGGTTAAAGTGCTGCTCAGGGAAAGTGACTAATGCAGCCTGAGGCTCTCTCTGAGGGAAACTACTAGGTTAAAGTGCTGCTGGGGGAAAGTGACTAATGCAGCCCGAGGCTCTCTGAGGGAAACTACTAGGTTAAAGTGCTGCTCAGGGAAAGTGACTAATGCAGCCTGAGGCTCTCTGAGGGAAACTACTAGGGTAGTGCTGCTCAGGGAAAGTGACTAATGCAGCCTGAGGCTCTCTCTGAGGGAAACTACTAGGTTAAAGTGCTGCTCAGGGAAAGTGACTAATGCCTGCCTGAGGCTCTCTGAGGGAAACTACTAGGTTAAAGTGCTGTTCAGGGAAAGTGACTAATGCAGCCTGAGGCTCTCTGAGGGAAACTACTAGGGTAGTGCTGCTCGGGGAAAGTGACTAATGCAGCCCGAGGCTCTCTCTGAGGGAAACTACTAGGGTAGTGCTGCTCAGGGAAAGTGACTAATGCAGCCTGAGGCTCTCTCTGAGGGAAACTACTAGGTTACAGTGCTGCTCAGGGAAAGTGACTAATGCAGCCTGAGGCTTTCTCTGAGGGAAACTACTAGGTTACAGTGCTGCTCGGGGAAAGTGACTAATGCAGCCTGAGGCTCTCTCTGAGGGAAACTACTAGGTTACAGTGCTGCTCAGGGAAAGTGACTAATGCAGCCTGAGGCTCTCTGAGGGAAACTACTAGGTTAAAGTGCTGCTCAGGGAAAGTGACTAATGCAGCCTGAGGCTCTGTGAGGGAAACTACTAGGGTAGTGCTGCTCAGGGAAAGTGACTAATGCAGCCTGAGGCTCTCTCTGAGGGAAACTACTAGGTTAAAGTGCTGCTGGGGGAAAGTGACTAATGCAGCCTGAGGCTCTCTCTGAGGGAAACTACTAGGGTAGTGCTGCTGGGGGAAAGTGACTAATGCAGCCTGAGGCTCTCTCTGAGGGAAACTACTAGGGTAGTGCTGCTCAGGGAAAGTGACTAATGCAGCCTGAGGCTTTCTCTGAGGGAAACTACTAGGTTAAAGTGCTGCTCAGGGAAAGTGACTAATGCAGCCTGAGGCTCTCTGAGGGAAACTACTAGGGTAGTGCTGCTCAGGGAAAGTGACTAATGCAGCCTGAGGCTCTCTCTGAGGGAAACTACTAGGTTAAAGTGCTGCTCAGGGAAAGTGACTAATGCAGCCTGAGGCTCTCTGAGGGAAACTACTAGGTTAAAGTGCTGTTCAGGGAAAGTGACTAATGCAGCCTGAGGCTCTCTGAGGGAAACTACTAGGGTAGTGCTGCTCGGGGAAAGTGACTAATGCAGCCCGAGGCTCTCTCTGAGGGAAACTACTAGGGTAGTGCTGCTCAGGGAAAGTGACTAATGCAGCCTGAGGCTCTCTCTGAGGGAAATTACTAGGTTACAGTGCTGCTCAGGGAAAGTGACTAATGCAGCCTGAGGCTTTCTCTGAGGGAAACTACTAGGTTACAGTGCTGCTCGGGGAAAGTGACTAATGCAGCCTGAGGCTCTCTCTGAGGGAAACTACTAGGTTACAGTGCTGCTCAGGGAAAGTGACTAATGCAGCCTGAGGCTCTCTGAGGGAAACTACTAGGTTAAAGTGCTGCTCAGGGAAAGTGACTAATGCAGCCTGAGGCTCTGTGAGGGAAACTACTAGGGTAGTGCTGCTCAGGGAAAGTGACTAATGCAGCCTGAGGCTCTCTCTGAGGGAAACTACTAGGTTAAAGTGCTGCTGGGGGAAAGTGACTAATGCAGCCTGAGGCTCTCTCTGAGGGAAACTACTAGGGTAGTGCTGCTGGGGGAAAGTGACTAATGCAGCCTGAGGCTCTCTCTGAGGGAAACTACTAGGGTAGTGCTGCTCAGGGAAAGTGACTAATGCAGCCTGAGGCTTTCTCTGAGGGAAACTACTAGGTTAAAGTGCTGCTCAGGGAAAGTGACTAATGCAGCCTGAGGCTCTCTCTGAGGGAAACTACTAGGTTAAAGTGCTGCTCGGGGAAAGTGACTAATGCAGCCTGAGGCTCTCTGAGGGAAACTACTAGGTTAAAGTGCTGCTCGGGGAAAGTGACTAATACAGCCTGAGGTTCTCTGAGGGAAACTACTAGGTTAAAGTGCTGCTGGGGGAAAGTGACTAATGCAGCAGCCTGAGGCTCTCTCTGAGGGAAACTACTAGGGTAGTGCTGCTCGGGGAAAGTGACTAATGCAGCCTGAGGCTCTCTGAGGGAAACTACTAGGTTAAAGTGCTGCTGGGGGAAAGTGACTAATGCAGCCTGAGGCTCTCTGAGGGAAACTACTAGGTTAAAGTGCTGCTGGGGGAAAGTGACTAATGCAGCCTGAGGCTCTCTGAGCGAAACTACTAGGTTAAAGTGCTGCTCGGGGAAAGTGACTAATGCAGCCTGAGGCTCTCTCTGAGGGAAACTACTAGGGTAGTGCTGCTCAGGGAAAGTGACTAATGCAGCCTGAGGCTCTCTCTGAGGGAAACTACTAGGTTAAAGTGCTGCTCAGGGAAAGTGACTAATGCAGCCTGAGGCTCTCTGAGGGAAACTACTAGGGTAGTGCTGCTCAGGGAAAGTGACTAATGCAGCCTGAGGCTCTCTCTGAGGGAAACTACTAGGTTAAAGTGCTGCTCAGGGAAAGTGACTAATGCAGCCTGAGGCTCTCTCTGAGGGAAACTACTAGGTTAAAGTGCTGCTGGGGGAAAGTGACTAATGCAGCCTGAGGCTCTCTGAGGGAAACTACTAGGTTAAAGTGCTGCTCAGGGAAAGTGACTAATGCAGCCTGAGGCTCTCTGAGGGAAACTACTAGGGTAGTGCTGCTCAGGGAAAGTGACTAATGCAGCCTGAGGCTCTCTCTGAGGGAAACTACTAGGTTAAAGTGCTGCTCAGGGAAAGTGACTAATGCAGCCTGAGGCTCTCTGAGGGAAACTACTAGGTTAAAGTGCTGCTCAGGGAAAGTGACTAATGCAGCCTGAGGCTCTCTGAGGGAAACTACTAGGGTAGTGCTGCTCAGGGAAAGTGACTAATGCAGCCTGAGGCTCTCTCTGAGGGAAACTACTAGGGTAGTGCTGCTCAGGGAAAGTGACTAATGCAGCCTGAGGCTCTCTCTGAGGGAAACTACTAGGGTAGTGCTGCTCAGGGAAAGTGACTAATGCAGCCTGAGGCTCTCTCTGAGGGAAACTACTAGGTTAAAGTGCTGCTGGGGGAAAGTGACTAATGCAGCCTGAGGCTCTCTGAGGGAAACTACTAGGTTAAAGTGCTGCTCAGGGAAAGTGACTAATGCAGCCTGAGGCTCTCTGAGGGAAACTACTAGGGTAGTGCTGCTCAGGGAAAGTGACTAATGCAGCCTGAGGCTCTCTCTGAGGGAAACTACTAGGTTAAAGTGCTGCTCAGGGAAAGTGACTAATGCAGCCTGAGGCTCTCTGAGGGAAACTACTAGGTTAAAGTGCTGCTCAGGGAAAGTGACTAATGCAGCCTGAGGCTCTCTGAGGGAAACTACTAGGGTAGTGCTGCTCAGGGAAAGTGACTAATGCAGCCTGAGGCTCTCTCTGAGGGAAACTACTAGGGTAGTGCTGCTCAGGGAAAGTGACTAATGTAGCCTGAGGCTCTCTCTGAGGGAAACTACTAGGGTAGTGCTGCTCAGGGAAAGTGACTAATGCAGCCTGAGGCTCTCTCTGAGGGAAACTACTAGGTTACAGTGCTGCTGGGGGAAAGTGACTAATGCAGCCTGAGGCTCTCTCTGAGGGAAACTACTAGGTTACAGTGCTGCTCAGGGAAAGTGACTAATGCAGCCTGAGGCTCTCTCTGAGGGAAACTACTAGGTTACAGTGCTGCTCAGGGAAAGTGACTAATGCAGCCTGAGGCTTTCTCTGAGGGAAACTACTAGGTTACAGTGCCGCTCAGGGAAAGTGACTAATGCAGCCTGAGGCTCTCTCTGAGGGAAACTACTAGGTTACAGTGCTGCTCAGGGAAAGTGACTAATGCAGCCTGAGGCTCTCTCTGAGGGAAACTACTAGGTTAAAGTGCTGCTGGGGGAAAGTGACTAATGCAGCCTGAGGCTCTCTGAGGGAAACTACTAGGTTACAGTGCTGCTCAGGGAAAGTGACTAATGCAGCCTGAGGCTTTCTCTGAGGGAAACTACTAGGGTAGTGCTGCTCAGGGAAAGTGACTAATGCAGCCTGAGGCTCTCTCTGAGGGAAACTACTAGGTTACAGTGCTGCTCAGGGAAAGTGACTAATGCAGCCTGAGGCTCTCTCTGAGGGAAACTACTAGGTTAAAGTGCTGCTCGGGGAAAGTGACTAATGCAGCCTGAGGCTCTCTGAGGGAAACTACTAGGGTAGTGCTGCTCAGGGAAAGTGACTAATGCAGCCTGAGGCTCTCTGAGGGAAACTACTAGGTTAAAGTGCTGCTCAGGGAAAGTGACTAATGCAGCCTGAGGCTCTCTGAGGGAAACTACTAGGTTAAAGTGCTGCTGGGGGAAAGTGACTAATGCAGCCTGAGGCTCTCTGAGGGAAACTACTAGGTTAAAGTGCTGCTCTGGGAAAGTGACTAATGCAGCCTGAGGCTTTCTCTGAGGGAAACTACTAGGTTAAAGTGCTGCTCAGGGAAAGTGACTAATGCAGCCTGAGGCTCTCTCTGAGGGAAACTACTAGGTTAAAGTGCTGCTCGGGGAAAGTGACTAATGCAGCCTGAGGCTCTCTGAGGGAAACTACTAGGTTAAAGTGCTGCTGGGGGAAAGTGACTAATGCAGCCTGAGGCTTTCTCTGAGGGAAACTACTAGGTTAAAGTGCTGCTCAGGGAAAGCTGGCATCACTGCCTCAAGTCTCTGTGAAAATAAAGATAATCACTTTATTATCCCCACGGGGAAAGTTTGTTTACGGCTCTGTGCATACATTAAAACACATCATCAAGCATAGACGAAGGACATATGGAAACAATTACAGACAACTAATTCAATCATAATATATATTTTTTTAAATTCTTGAGCTATTCTATGATTCATCTGTAAAACTATACATCAGTACAGTGCCAACTACAGAGACACTGGGGCTTCTTAGACTCCAGCGACTTCAGAAGGACAGTGAACTGAGTCCACGTCATGTCTGCGTTCCGCTGGTGTGCTGCGGTTGACTAGCGACGCCAGAAATTAGCTTTATCTTTCTGCTGAACAGAGCCTTTTACGATCCAGGCTGTCATTCTCTGTCAGACCATCATTTCTTCACCAACGACTAAAGAAGAAGAAGGAAACTGCTCCGTTCAAGGGCCCTGTTTGTGCACATCTAAGTCCCCTGGCTGCTCCATATACAATTAGAGAAGTGTCGCTGTCAGAAAGCCTTAGGTTTAACAGTGGAAGAGAAGCGTGAAACATGCCGTGAGATGAAAGAGACGCTTAAAAGACGCGGAGCTCCGACGTGATGTCTTAATGAACAGCGTGTGAGTTCCTCCCCACATGGCTAACCCAGTGTAAAGAGACATAATCAGGCTGTAATCCCTTTACACTGCCTTGTCCTTGAGAGAATCTCAATGGCATTTTCTTGATTCATCGCCTCCTCTCTCCTCGCCTCCTTCTCAAAACCTGTTGGATGAAATGGGCAGAGGAACCTGCCCTCTGACCATCTCATCCAATGGGTTTTGAGGAGACCAACAAAAAAAAACACCCAGGAGACATGTACTTACTATGACTGAGATATGTGGTTTTCCCACCAAACGATTTTAAGATTAATGCACTAACTGTAAGTGCCTCTGAGCGGCTGCTAAATGACTCAAGTGTAAATGAGAGAGGATGTGCTAGGAAACACATTTGAGATTCTTCTTCTCTTGTTTGGCTCAGCCTGCCTCTGAAGAGAGCTCGTCCAGTCTCCCCACTGAGACAATATTGTACTGCGGGTCAGGATGTGGTCTACAGAAACTCCCAGTCTCAGTTCCCAGCAAACCCAACCCCAAAACACCCCAAGCGGCATGTTTGGAGAAAGGCTTGCTCGGAATTCCAGAATCGACCACCGAGAATGGCATGCCCCTTGGAATCGCTACCATCCCTCACATGTAAAGTATTCAAGGTTTCCTCCCACATTTCTCCCCCCTGGTACCCCAATTGGCAGGGATGCCCTACCTCTTGCTTTTTCACTAATGGAGAACAAATGTGTTGGGGTCAATTGATGCTCACTACTGGCTAGCTGGCCTTAGATGAGCGTTTAGCCACTTTCCAGGCAGATGAATTAGCCGACCTGAGCAGAGTCAGATCAATGGGAGAGAGTCTATTATGCAATTCAGTCGGTGAAGTATAGCTGGAGCCGTGTTGGAGAGAAGTCTGTTCCTCCGACTTCCTCAGGCAATAAGAGATGCTCCTCTCCTGCTGAAAATAGTTTATTCTGTGTTGTTCAGCTACACAGCTACAATCTCCAAAAAGCTCAATGAACAAGACTTAAGGAATTAGTCATTTCTCCGCTCAGTGGCGGTGATATAGACGGAGTGACTCACTTTACATTAAAGAGCCCTTAGTACAGTGTAATTACTCCAGTTAGTAATGTAATTACTCAGTTTTACACTGTACTTCACCCTGTAGCTTAGGGTAAGGGTTGCTGCTGTAAGTCCTATGAAACAATGAGTAACCTGACCCTGTGGCTTAGATTAAGGGTTGCTGCTGTAGATCCTATGAAACAATGAGTAACTTCACCCTGTGGCTTAGATTACGGGTTGCTGCTGTAGGTCCTATGAAACAATGAGTAACTTCACCCTGTAGCTTAGGGTAAGGGTTGCTGCTGTAGGTCCTATGAAACAATGAGTAACTTCACCCTGTGGCTTAGATTAAGGGTTGCTGCTGTAGGTCCTATGAAACAATGAGTAACTACAATATTATTAAATTGTACTTAATAGATTTTACACAGTGATAGCAACACTAACGTAACGTGTTAGGGAATTGGACGTTTGCCTAATATGGATATCCATAGTCACTGCAATGCCATGTTAACAGTGTTCCATTTCCTTCTTCAGTTTCCCTCACATCATCCCATCCTGTCAATCGTCCACTATCAAGCTGAATGGTATGTAAAGCCATTCGGGTGCCCCTCACAGCACCTATGCTTCCCATCAACAGTTGAATGCAGGGCTCTCCAAACCTGTTTCTGGAGAGCTACCCTCCTGTAGGTTTTAACTCCAACCATGACCCTGGAGAGATACCCTCCTGTAGGTTTTAACTCCAACCCTGTTCCTTGAGAGCTACCCTCCTGTAGGTTTTCACTCCAACCCTGTTCCTGGAGAGATACCATCCTGTACGTTTTAACTTCAACCCTGTTCCTGGAGAGCTACCCTCCTGTAGGTTTTTAACTCCAACCATGTTCCTGGAGAGCTACCATCCTGTAGGTTTTAACTCCAACCCTGTTCCTGGAGAAATACCCTCCTGTAGGTTTTAACTCCAACCCTGTTCCTGGAGAGCTAACCTCCTGTAGGTTTTAACTCCAACCCTGTTCCTGGAGAGATACCCTCCTGTAGGTTTTAACTCCAACCCTGTTCCTGGACAGATACCCTCCTGTAGGTTTTAACTCCAACCCTGTTCCTGGAGAGCTACCATCCTGTAGGTTTTAACTCCAACCCTGTTCCTGGAGAGCTACCCTCCTGTAGGTTTTAACTCCAACCCTGTTCCTGGAGAGCTACCGTCCTGTAGGTTTTATAGCAGAGGCAACATCTGACACACTTGTGGAGCCGTGTTGCACTGAGCAGCTCCGGAGAGAGGAAAACATTGGTCCTCAGAACTGGGTGGATTTATGGCAAGCCACTGAGGGTCAAAGGGCAATTCAGGAACAACTGAGGTAACAGAGGATAATTGGAGGTGATGTGGCATACAGGTTTTCAGAGTGTGTTTTATCGCCGCAGAGTGTGTTTTATGTTCCCCCTCCATATACCCCGAGCCACAAGCAGACGTGTTTCCTCGAAGTCAAGTTCCCCTCCCCACCACAGGGGCTGGCACGCCCTCTGAGGCTCATGCTGGATCAATGGGCTTTGAGTGACTGAGACAAAGAGTGAACACACACACACACATACACACACGCACACATGCACACACACACACCCACACACACATACACACATACACATAATTAGGCACCTCCTCCAGCACAAATCCTTTAGGGACAGGGGTGGCTGGCGTCTGGACCTGCATTTCTGTGGGCTTGTAGGGGAGAGCCCTTAGTGACCAGTGTGTCACAGTGGACCAGACCCAGCTCTAGCCACAAACACAGGGCTTTGGCCAAACACCAACCCTGTTGGGCTTACTGTAAGACAGAAGCCTAGTCTGTAATCCCCCCTCAGAATCCATTAAAACTACACTCAGACTACACGGCAATACAGCTAGCTAAGTCGATTTTAATTACACTAGTGTAAAAGATGCCAAAACAGACGGACAAAGTGAGAGAACCCACTGAATTATAGTAGTTAGATTGAGAGGTAATCGTCAAGCTGTGGGCTGTGTGCAATTAGACGTTATGCATTTAGAGTCACATCATTGAAAGAGTATATTCTTGGCTAAGAGATGTATGCAATTAGGACCATAGCAGTCAGCCTTCTGTGGTCTCTGAATAGTACTGTTAGGTTTCCTGCAAAACAATCAAACATGTTCATGACAGTACCCTGAAAGACCTACAAAACATGTCCTCAAGCATACAGACTCTCAACCTGACCAACGCTTCAAAACCATGACAGTACCCAGAAAGACCTACAAAACATGTCCTCAAGCACACAGACTCTCAACCAGACCAACGCTTCAAAACCATGACAGTACCCTGAAAGACCTACAAAACAT
Source organism: Oncorhynchus mykiss (assembly GCF_013265735.2). NCBI lineage: Eukaryota > Metazoa > Chordata > Actinopteri > Salmoniformes > Salmonidae > Oncorhynchus > Oncorhynchus mykiss. The sequence continues at coordinate 13,273,406 of NC_048585.1, forward strand.
GTCCTCAAGCACACAGACTCTCAACCAGACCAACGCTTCAAAACCATGACAGTACCGTGAAAGACCTACAAAACATGTCCTCAAGCATACAGACTCTCAACCAGACCAACGCTTCAAAACCATGACAGTACCCTGAAAGACCTACAAAACATGTCCTCAAGCACACAGACTCTCAACCAGACCAACGCTTCAAAACCATGACAGTACCCTGAAAGACCTACAAAACATGTCCTCAAGCACACAGACTCTCAACCAGACCAACGCTTCAAAACCATGACAGTACCCTGAAAGACCTACAAAACATGTCCTCAAGCACACAGACTCTCAACCAGACCAACGCTTCAATAGCGTGACAGTACCCTGAAAGACCTACAAAACAGGTCCTCAAGCACACAGACTCTCAACCAGACCAACGCTTCAAAACCATGACAGTACCCTGAAAGACCTACAAAACATGTCCTCAAGCACACAGACTCTCAACCAGACCAACGCTTCAAAACCATGACAGTACCCTGAAAGACCTACAAAACAGGTCCTCAAGCATACAGACTCTCAACCTGACCAACGCTTCAAAACCATGACAGTACCCTGAAAGACCTACAAAACATGTCCTCAAGCACACAGACTCTCAACCAGACCAACGCTTCAATAGCGTGACAGTAAAAATAAAAGCAGAAATAATACTATCAGCTCCACAAAAAGAAAGATGAACTAGCAGACTCACCATGTGTGATTGACTCCTGGGGCTGACATTGATGTCCTCCACTTTCTCATTAGCTGGAAGAAGAACAAAAACAACAAAAAAATGAAGTGTGAAACCTTCCCACAACAAGAAGTGCCTAAACACACAGTGGAGCACCAGTGACCCTTCTGAATTAGGGGACTTCTAGTCTAGTCTAGTGGAGGAGCCCTTACAGAGCTCAGCGACAGGGGGAGCATGGATCTCTCTCGCTCTCTGTGTGTGTGTGTGATTCTGTGTGTGTGTGTGTGTGTGTGTGTGTGTGTGTGTGTGTGTGTGTGTGTGTGTGTGTGTGTGTAGGAATGCCCCCTGCCCAACCACGAAGCAGTGAAAGTTTGGGGAAAGAAAAGTCTCTGCTAATTCATCAGCTGCTGCCTGAGTGTTACTGACGCGGGATCTCGGGCCATTGTCTGTTGTGGAGAGCAGGGGTAAAGTTTCAAGACAGCCCAGGAGGTGGGAAAAAGAGAGAGGCAGAGCATCAACACCAGCCTCTCTAGGCTAGCTAAAAGATACACATGGGAGACACATGGTTCAATAGAGCAGGACTAGTTTACAGTCTGTGTGTAGTGGGCTGCCAGGGCTGGAGCTCCTCTCCTGACAGAGACCAGTCGGAAATGAAGATAAAGCCTTTGTGTTCCGTCTAAATGCCTACACCGTTACGTTTTATAGCTGGGTAAATGGAGAGTTTCCCTCAGCCTAACAAGCGAGGTTAAGTCAGGAGTGTGTGTGTGTACATGTGTGTGGGTGTGCTTGATTGCGTCTGTGCGTGTTAGTTTATATCAGTGCCTGTGTGTGTGTTTGCGTCAGTGCCTGTGTGTGTGTGTTTATAACAGAGGCTGTGTGTGTGTGTGTGTGTGTGTGTGTGTGTGTGTGTGTGTGTGTTTGCGTCAGCGAGTGTGTGTGTGTGTTTGCGTCAGTGCCTGTGTGTGTGTGTTTATAACAGAGGCTGTGTGTGTGTGTGTGTGTGTGTGTGTGTGTGTTTGCGTCAGCGAGTGTGTGTGTGTGTTTGCGTCAGTGCCTGTGTGTGTGTGTTTATAACAGAGGCTGTGTGTGTGTGTGTGTGTGTGTGTGTGTGTGTGTGTGTGTGTGTGTGTGTGTGTGTGTGTGTGTGTGTGTGTGTGTGTGTGTGTGTGTGTGTGTGTGTGTGTGTGTGTGTTCTCTCACCTATGATCTGGATGATTTCTGCCAGCAGAACTCCGTCAGCAATGTCTATGGTCAGGTCCTTGATGAGTCGAGGGCAGCCAGACTTGGTCAGGTAGTGGTTGGCCCAGTCTGTATAAATCTACAACATAGAGGACAATATGGGGTAAGGCTAGGATCTATAACTGTAGACAAAGAGAAAGGAGAGAGAGAGAGAGACCGATGGAGGCTGGCAGGATCTTCAGCTTTATCAGCGAGAGAGAGACAGAGACAGAGAGAGATATACAGAGAGCGAGAGATATACAGAGAGAGAGAAAGGCAGAGAGAGAAGAGAGAGAAAGACCGAGAAAGAAAGAGAGAGAAAGAGAGAAATAGAGACAGAAAGAGAGAGAAAGAGAGAAATAGAGAGAGAGAGAGGCATAGACAAAGAGGGAGACAGAAACAGTGAGTGAAAGAGAGAGGGTGCGAGAACGAAAGAGAGAGAGAGCGAAAGAGAGAGAAAGAGAGAGAGGGAGAGAGTGAAAGTTCAACACGTTGATCTGACTAATTTAAAGATGGGAAGCTTAGTGCTTGGCATTTCCTATTTGAGGTATGAGTCAGGTTTGTTTTAGTACCGCGGTCACTGCTGACCTCGACCACACAGAATAACAAACACAGGCTTCCTTAGTCCTCCTATATCCCAGAATCAGACGGCCCAGTTCCATCTCAACATAAGTAGCACACAGCGCGCCAGTGAGTATTAACCAAACAGTGGATTCCCAATACATCTCTCCAACACAAACACAAATATTTGATCAAAGACAGACGCTCACAACATGAGGATGACTCGCTGGGTTTATGAGCTCACTCTGCAGGACTGGGAAGGAGATCAGATCAGCCTTTTAAAGAAGAGATCCGACCTGCTACTAACGCATCACCAGCGGGACGTTTAACTGCTGTTACTGAAGGTCTTTCAATAGAATCCATAAACCCAGGACGCTGCCAGTATAGTGGTATCGTGGCTAGGAAACAAAACAGCAAACGGACTTAACTTCTTTAGGAAAACAGCCCTAATGAAACATCATTATGTTGTCATCCAGAATCACATGTATTTATTTATGTGCTATAGCACACAATATTTTACATACAGCAGGTTGTTAAAGGACCAAAGAGTGTGTTCTGCTTCATGTTTTCATTTTTGCCATGGAAAACATATTGTGATACTGGTATCATCACGGCCCTCAAACCAATAGGTTGATTTGTTAGCTATGTACTGTACTGGTGATTGAAACTAACAGCTGCAGAGATTTTGACCAGGTCTGTTAGGGGCATTACTTCTGCGGTTTATCCTTGCATTCCTACAACTCTCTTCAGGCAGTCCCCTATCTATCTCGCTGCACACTCATTTTGAGGGGATCATCTTTTCATACTATCTATCTGCCTGCAGGAGGAGGGAACCACAGGGAGGGCAGGAGGAACTGTGTCTGCAGCGTTTTCATGGAAATACTCAGAGACAGAAGGGCTCTTCTTCTTCTTCTTCCCTGACAGACTTTATTTCCACTGGGTTCTCTAGGGGGTACTTTGAAAAAGGCGTACCTCAGGGGTCCGTTGTGGAGCCACTCAAAGATGCCCACGACCATACCAGAGCCTCACTCTCTTCTTGTTATCCTCAGATTAATTCAGAAAAGCGAGGGCTGTTTTTTTTCTTCATATCCTACGTGTGTTTGTTTGAGAACTCCACCAGCATGAGGAATTTTCAATGTCAAAATCCGCTTAGAAATGCAAGGGCCTCTGTGGAGGGGTTTTGTCTGTGACTTTCAGTCCACTGGTGGCCTACTAATAACGCCATTGACTGAGACTCAGTTAAAACCACTTCAATATCACCAAAGGGGCAGTTTTAAAAGGAACACTTGATAGAGAGGTTAAAAGATGTACATATATGCAGATTATAGGCACTTCACATCTACCAGCCTATGGTTCCCATTTCCCAGCAACTCCCTCATAAAAACCAAGCTCCTTATTAGGAAATGATTCCTTTTCCCCCCTCTGCCTCACACATTGCTCCCAATTAACGGTGTTTCTCTCTCTTTCAGGGAACAGGGCACGTATCCTTCAAAGACGCCTTCTTTCAAAGGTTTTGTCTGTTGTGGTTTTGTTCGCCGGTTTCTCTCTGATGAGGGAGGCATTAAAGAGAACCAGGGAGAGGTGGGAAGCACCTTCATTAGACACACACACACACACACACACACACACACACACACACACACACACACACACACCGGAGTACAGTACACACACTCTTAAACCAGGTCCCACTAGGCCGCACCACCACTACTGCCTGAGGAGGGGGAACAACCACAGTGTGGAGAAGAGCCTCACATTCCGACACCTCTGGTCACGGAAGCCGCGGGAAATACTATGATGGCCGAGGGATATGGAGAACGGACTGGGTTCATCACATCTCTACTAATTGCTGCGACAGATAATACCAAGTATGCACCGGGGCGGCCAGGGGCCGGGGTTTGGAATGCCAGGGGGGTACAGGAAGTGACAGAAACTTCCTCAAAGAGAGGAGCCTGCAGAGGAGGAAGGTGCTCTTGATCCTCTGCACCTCTGCAGCACTTTCCTCCCTCTCTTCCCCCTTTCCCAAAAAATAAGTGTGAATCAGGAGAGTGCCGCATTGACACAATCACAGGGAGCGAGGGAGAGAGGGAGAGAGAGTTTCCTCTGCCAGGGATGTCTCTGGTAAAAGGGGAGTGTTCAATCAGCTTTTTGACACGAGGGGAGGTGTGCCTCATCAAGACGGATTCAATTAAATTCACCACAAGCCATTGTTTTGGTGAGAGAGAAACTGACTGCAACCGCATCTGTCAACTGGAGGAAACATTTGGAGTTGTTTGTTAGGGTTTTTCTGTCCAGCCAAACTTGAATTCCCACCGCCCAGCCAAACAAACAACATGCTCAACACTAGAATTAAATGTTGCTTATTCTCTAATGATGATTGTATAAATTGCCATCACATTCAGAAATGCTGGAATAATTGACAATCTGAAAAGCTTGCGTGGCTCCATGGTGTTAAACTACATTCCACTAGTCCTACGCCACAAAATGGCACCCTATGCGGTATAGTGCACTACTTTTGACCAGACCATATGGGCCTGCTCAAAAGTAGTGCACTAAATAGGGAATACGGTGCCATTTTGGGACACATACTATGAAGTAAATGGGTCTGACAGAAAAGAGAAAATGATTACAAGGCAGTCTCTAAACCAGATAATGTCACGGAGGGAAAAAGTAAGGACACTGTAAGGACACTGGTTCAAGGTGACTCTATACCCCCAGTGCATTCATTACAGCAACGTTAGACATTCCAGCCCGTGTGTGATCTGAACCTACACACAAACCACAACAACAGATTGACAAAGAACTTGCCTAGCCAACTTCTTTATTTCATTTCAAACTCAACTAGGCAGCCAGCCTGAACCTACCCGTGTCTGTGACACTGACGGTGAACATTAACAGCTTCTCATTCATTCTCCTCTTCCCTTTGTCTTCACTGTTGTTTCTATTCATTCGGTCTCTTTAAGCCCCTTAAATAGAGACTCACTGTTCAACATTTCGTGCGTCACTGTCTCAGTTTCCCCGACTCATTATTTTCTTTTCTTGCTAACAGCTCTGACTTGCAATTCTATTCAGCTAACAAACGGTGTCGGGCAACGTCAGAACACTGACTTGCAACGGCATGTCTAACAGAAGCCCTAACCTCAGCCGTGCCACTCTCAACGTTCATAGAGAATAATGACATCAGGACAGGGCACACACACACACACACACACACACACACACACACACACACACACACACACACACACACACACACACACACACACACACACACACACACACACACACACACACACACACACACACACACACACACACACACACACACACACACACACACACACACCTCTCCGCACAAGCCCACACCCCCTTCTCCCTCCATCCAAGCTCCCCGGAGCAGTTACAACAACTATCTATTCTCCAGTGACGTTAGCTACAGAGCTACTGTGAGGCTAGCTACAGAGCTGTCAATGTACCTGTTATGAAGCCATCTCCCTCAGCGTCAGGCTCCTGTACAGATAAACAAAAAACAGCTTTCACGCCAGTGTGAGAGTGCCTTGCGGCGAGCAGACTGCTTTACAGTCGGAGCACAATGCAGTGTCTATGGCTGCGCAGGTACTGCCGGCAACCTGCAGTGGCCCCTTAATACCTCCGGGGGGAGCCAGCCAGCTACCGAGGCGAGACAGAGCCTCAGGACTTGAGGGACTGAAGCAGACCTGTCTGTGACTTTATACAGGCCAAGGGTATTTACTGTGCTGTGGAAGTCGAAGCAGTGGTATTTTATCACTGATATGTATAGCAGAGAAGGATGGGATGTAACACACGCACTCACAATCACACACAGACAAACTCACACACACTCACACACACACACACACACACACACACACACACACACACACACACACACACACACACACACACACACACACACACACACACACACACACACACACACACACTAACACCCAGTAGTTCATATGACGACGAGGCCAAACATGACACTGCACTGAGGTGTAGTTTTGGCTGCTCCCACAGGTTAGCTAAGGAGGTAAAGCTGTCAGTGTGTGTTACCTATGTGCGTGTTGGCTTCTGGCTGTACCCCTGTCCTTTTACTACAGCTAAACACCTCCCCTCCCTCCCTCCCTCCCTCCCTCCCTGGCTGTTCAATGGGATGGGACACCCCGTGGCTGTTCAAAGGGATGGGACACCCCCTGGCTGCTCAAAAGGATGGGACACCCCCTGGCTGTTCAAAAGGATGGGACACCCCCTGGCTGCTCCCACGGGTTAGCTAAGAAGGTAAAGCTGTCAGTGTGTGTTACCTATGTGTGTGTTGGCTTCTGGCTGTATCCCTGTCCTTTTACTACAGCTAAACACATCCCCTCCCTCCCTCCCTCCCTCCCTCCCTCCCTCCCTCCCTCCCTCCCTGCCGTCTGTCTATCTCTCCCTCCCTCCCTCCCTCCCTGCCGTCTATCTCTCTCTCCTTTCCATCTCTCTTTCCTTTCCATCTCTCTCTCCTTTCCATCTCTCCTTCCTTTCCATCTCTCTCTCCTTTCCATCTCTCTCCTTTCCATCTCTCCTTCCTTTCCATCTCTCTCTCCTTTCCATCTCTCTCCTTTCCATCTCTCTCTCCTTTCCATCTCTCTTTCCTTTCCATCTCTCTTTCCTTTCCATCTCTCTCTCCTTTCCATCTCTCTTTCCTTTCCATCTCTCTCTCTCCCTCTCTCTCTCTCTCCCTCTCTCCCTCCCTCCCCCTACAGGCAGGTCACAGTCATCTAGACACAGATAGAGACAGAGAATTGTCTGGCTAACAGAGAACATGACAAATGTCCCCCTCTCTCGGGGTCTGAGGGTTCTGCTGACATGATCACTGGTGACATGGTGTGAAGGTCGCAGCGACCTCCTAGCCTGAGTCACAAATGGCACCCTATTCCCTATATAGTGCAATATTTTCTATCAGAGGCCTATTGAACCTTATCAAAAGTATTGCACTATAGGGATCCATTTGGGTCTCAGATCTTGCCTCCTTGAACAGAGTGGTACTCAGTGACAAAGCGAAACACAACCGTCTTGATTTGGTTTACTGTTCCCTCTTAAAACAGTTAGTGGCAAATAGCTAGAGTAGATGTATAGTATCTCATCAATACAGTCAAGGGAGTGTATAGTTATTGCAATGGGACAGGGATCAATATCCACATTAGAGTCCACCTATTGGATCTACACTGTATTAGACTGCTATTAGTGAATCGAGCGCCAAGGAGTGACTGACAATGCAGTCTATGGGTAGTCCATGGGTAGTCCATGGGCAGTCTATGGGTAGTCCATGGGCAGTCTATGGGCAGTCTATGGGCAGTCTATGGACAGTCTATGGGTAGTCTATGGGAAGTCTATGGGCAGTCTATGGGTAGTCTATGGGAAGTCTATGGGTAGTCTATGGGTAGTCTATGGGTAGTCTATGGGCAGTCTATGGGTAGTCTATGGGAAGTCTATGGGTAGTCTATGGGAAGTCTATGGGTAGTCTATGGGTAGTCTATGGGTAGTCTATGGGCAGTCTATGGGTAGTCTATGGGTAGTCTATGGGCAGTCTATGGGTAGTCTATGGGAAGTCTATGGGTAGTCTATGGGAAGTCTATGGGCAGTCTATTTTTATTTGATTTTTTATTTTACCTTTATTTAACTAGGCAAGTCAGTTAAGAACAAATTCTTATTTTCAATGACGGCCTTGGAACAGTGGGTTAACTGCCTGTTCAGGGGCAGAACGACAGATTTGTACCTTGTCAGCTCGGGGATTTGAACTTGCAACCTTCCGGTTACTAGTCCAACGCTCTAACCAACCTCTAACTATGGGCAGTCTATGGGCAGTCTATGGGCAGTCTATGGGCAGTCTATGGGTAGTCTACGGGTAGTCTATGGGCAGTTTATGGGTAGTCTATGGGCAGTCTATGGGTAGTCTATGGGCAGTCTATGGGTAGTCTATGGGCAGTCTATGTGTAGTCTATGGGCAGTCTATGGGCAGTCTATGGGCTGTCTATGGGCTGTCTATGGGCAGTCTATGGGCAGTCTATGGGCAGTCTATGGGCAGTCTATGGGTAGTCTATGGGCAGTCTATGGGCTGTCTATGGGCAGTCTATGGGCAGTCTATGGGCAGTCTATGGGTAGTCTGTGGGCCCTGGTCAATAGGCTGCCATTAGAGACTCAGCATTACTCTCTGAGCCGATTCAGTCAAGGGGCTCTGACCACTCAGTTCTAATACAGGGTAATTGTATTTGAGGGTTGATTATATATAGGCATCTCTCTGCAATGTTACCATGAACCCTGGGGAACTGAGCCTCAGGAGTAGTACATGGAGGTTGGATGAAGAGAGGTACCGTTTACACTCCCATCAAACATCCAAGCCTGGCAAAGAGACAATTCCTGCATAATTAAGCTCTACATAAAAACTGCATAAACTTGAGAGTGATGAGTCAATGCTCTGTAATGAACCGTCATCAGAGAGCATCTCTGTCAAGAACGACGAGTCAGGATTGGGAGCGATCAAGTGATCGACAGAAGAAAAAAACGCCCTGTCAGAAATCCCCCAAGACAGTGAATCCAAGTTGGACGGTGCCAGGAGAGACATCCTTCCCAATGGAAGGCCTTTCCACTGTTAACCTGTATAGACAACTGTTAACCTGTATAGACTACCGTTAACCTGTATAGACTACTGTTAGCCTGTACAGACTACTGTTAACCTGTATAGACTACTGTTAACCTGTATAGACTACTGTTAACATGTATAGACTACTGTTAGCCTGTACAGACTACTGTTAACCTGTATAGACTACTGTTAACCTGTATAGACTACTGTTAACCTGTATAGACTACTGTTAACCTGTATAGACTACTGTTAACCTGTATAGACTACTGTTAACCTTTATAGACTACTGTTAACCTGTATAGACTACTGTTAACCGTTATAGACTACTGTTAACCTGTATAGACTACTGTTAAACGTTTTAGACTACTGTTAACCTGTGTGGACTACTGTTACCTTGTATAGACTACCGTTAACCTGTATAGACTACCGTTAACCTGTATAGACTACTGTTAACCTGTATAGACTACTCCCATGGGCACGAGACATCTTCAAACCCCCATTTTCTCAGAGAAACTCTCACTATCTTGTCTTCAGAGGAGAGTGGGCCTCCTATTCCACACAATCTGACTATGTAAGTGTCCCAAATGACACCCTATTCCCTATATAGTGCACTACTTTTGACCAAGGCCCATAGGGCAGCATCTCTCCACAGCAATATATATTCTGGGGCGCATCCTTTGAATAGGTCCATAGCGAAGTGAACAGCTTCTTAACCACACCAACTGTCAATCATTGCTGAGACTGTGTGTTCCAAAAAACTTGGTCAGGCCCCGACTTGGTCGGTTTGAAAATGAATCTGTCCAATCATATCGAGGGGCGGCGGAGTTTGGTTTGTGTTTGATTCTGGCAAATCACAGACGCACATTCCTGGTGGATCTAGGGGATTTTCACTTAGACCTGATGAAGCCGTATCGCTCTGAAGGTATGTCAGTTGGAATTCCCAGAATGTCATGAACTGTGCTTAACTTATCTGAATCTCTTGCTCCCTCTCCTTCTCCATCTCAACCTCTACCACTCTCTCTCTCTCCCTCCCTCCCTCTCTCTCTCTCCCACCTTCTTTCTCTCTCTCCCCCTCTCCCTCCCTCTCTCTTTCTCCCTCACTCTCTCTCTCTCCCTCCCTCCCTCTCTCTCTCTCTTTCTCCCTCTTTCTCCCCCCCTCCCACCCTCTTTCTCCCTCCCTCTCCCTCTCTCTTTCTCCCTCTCTTTCTCCATCTTTCTCCCTCCCTCTCTCTCTACAAGTAAGGTCTGATCTACAAAGCTACTGTAGTGTATTTACCCTTTCCTTGAGGATTTATCTTTGAAACATTCAAGCTTTTATTTAGGTCTAATTTGTACAATCATGACTTCGTCATTCTCAAAATATTTGAATGTGCGGTCAAAAAGACACACGTAAGCTTTGATTAATATTCCCAAAGTACATATCTGGCACGACAGTCCCTCATTTTGTGAAAATCCTGAGTGGGAGAGAATAAAATAATTGCATGGCGGGATGCAGTTTGGATGGATTCTGTTGTTGGATGCGCTCACGCACGTCAATCAAGGATTCTCTCAGTACTGCAAGCTGACGCATGGATGGACATGGGCCAGTAAGGGGGGGCCGAGGGGAGACAAATGGTGGATCACTGCGACCCAAAAAGCAGATTTTCCTTATCTAGTGCACCATGGTCCATAAGGCTCTGGTCTAAAGTAGTGCACTAGATAGGACATAGGATGCCATTTGGGATGCATCCTGAGAATGACAGCCTCAGATCAGCCAGCAATTAAGCAGCTCGGTTGTGGAGCGATGACAACTCCTGCTGGCGCATCACTTCTCAGCTAGAGTCAGTCAGTCTCTCACTAACGCAACCCCTCCTCATCACACCACCAGTCAGCCAGTCAGTCAGTCAGCCAACCAGTCAGTCAGTCTCTCACTAACGCTACCCCTCCTCATCACACCACCAGTCAGCCAGTCAGTCAGTCAGCCAACCAGTCAGTCAGTCTCTCACTAACGCAACCCCTCCTCATCACACCACCAGTCAGCCAGTCAGTCAGTCAGCCAACCAGTCAGTCAGTCTCTCACTAACGCAACCCCTCCTTATCACACCACCAGTCAGCCAGTCAGTCAGTCAGCCAATCAGTCAGTCAGTCTCTCACTAACGCAACCCCTCCTCATCACACCACCAGTCAGCCAGTCAGTCAGTCAGTCAGCCAGCCAGTCATTCAGTCTCTCACTAACGCTACCCCTCCTTATCACACCACCAGTCAGCCAGTCAGTCAGTCAGTCAGCCAACCAGTCAGTCAGTCTCTCACTAACGCTACCCCTCCTCATCACACCACCAGCCAGCCAGTCAGTCAGTCAGCCAACCAGTCAGTCAATCTCTCACTAACGCTACCCCTCCTCATCACACCACCAGTCAGCCAGTCAGTCAGTCAGTCAGCCAACCAGTCAGTCAGTCTCTCACTAACGTTACCCCTCCTCATCACACCACCAGTCAGCCAGTCAGTCAGCCAACCAGTCAGTCAGTCTCTCACTAACGCTACCCCTCCTCATCACACCACCAGTCAGCCAGTCAGTCAGTCAGCCAGCCAGTCATTCAGTCTCTCACTAACGCTACCCCTCCTTATCACACCACCAGTCAGCCAGTCAGTCAGTCAGTCAGCCAACCAGTCAGTCAGTCTCTCACTAACGCTACCCCTCCTCATCACACCACCAGCCAGCCAGTCAGTCAGCCAACCAGTCAGTCAATCTCTCACTAACGCTACCCCTCCTCATCACACCACCAGTCAGCCAGTCAGTCAGTCAGCCAACCAGTCAGTCAGTCTCTCACTAACGTTACCCCTCCTCATCACACCACCAGTCAGCCAGTCAGTCAGCCAACCAGTCAGTCAGTCTCTCACTAACGCTACCCCTCCTCATCACACCACCAGTCAGCCAGTCAGTCAGTCAGCCAGCAAGTCAGTCAGTCAGTCTCTCACTAACGCTACCCCTCCTCATCACACCACCAGTCAACCAGTCAGTCAGTCGGCAAATCAGTCAGTCTCTCACTAACGCAACCCCTCCTCATCACACCACCAGTCAGCCAGTCAGCCAGTCAGTCAGTCAGCCAACTAACCAGTCAGTCAGTCAGTCAGTCTCTCATTAACGGTACCCCTCCTCATCACACCACCAGTCAGCCAGTCAGCCAGCCAACCTGTCAGTCAGTCAGCGAGTCAGTCAGTCAGCCAGCCAGCCAGTCAGCCACTCTCACTAACACTACCCCTCCTCCTCACACCCCCAGTCAGTCAGTCAGTCAGTCAGTCAGTCAGCCAGCAAGCCAGTCAGCCACTCTCACTAGCACTACCCCTCCTCCTCACACCCCCAGTCAGTCAGTCAGTCAGCCAGTCTCTCTCACTAACACTACCCCTCCTCCTCACACCCCCAGTCAGTCAGTCAGAGAGAGAGAGAGGTAGAGAGAGAGAGAGAGAGAGAGAGCAGACAGAAAAACTCGCTGGGAGAGAGTGAGAGACAGACAGAGACAGACTTAAATTGAGCTCGTCTCTCACTACCCTGCTTCCAATTTGCACAGCTAGAATAATAAACAAGCACTGACACATGGGCTACAGCAGCTACCAGACAGACTCAAGCACTGACACATGGGCTACAGCAGCTACCAGACAGACTCAAGCACTGACACATGGGCTACAGCAGCTACCTGAGACTCAAGCACTGACACATGGGCTACAGCAGCTCCCTGAGACTCAAGCACTGACACATGGGCTACAGCAGCTCCCTGAGAGACTCAAGCACTGACACATGGGCTACAGCAGCTCCCTGACAGACTCAAGCACTGACACATGGGCTACAGCAGCTCCCTGAGAGACTCAAGCACTGACACATGGGCTACAGCAGCTACCAGACAGACTCAAGCACTGACACATGGGCTACAGCAGCTCCCTGAGAGACTCAAGCACTGACACATGGGCTACAGCAGCTCCCTGACAGACTCAAGCACTGACACATGGGCTACAGCAGCTCCCTGAGAGACTCAAGCACTGACACATGGGCTACAGCAGCTACCTGAGAGACTCAAGCACTGACACATGGGCTACAGCAGCTACCTGAGAGAAACAAGCACTGACACATGGGCTACAGCAGCTCCCTGACAGACTCAAGCACTGACACATGGGCTACAGCAGCTACCTGAGAGACTCAAGCACTGACACATGGGCTACAGCAGCTCCCTGACAGACTCAAGCACTGACACATGGGCTACAGCAGCTCCCTGACAAGCTCAAGCACTGACACATGGGCTACAGCAGCTACCTGAGACTCAAGCACTGACACATGGGCTACAGCAGCTCCCTGACAGACTCAAGCACTGACACATGGGCTACAGCAGCTCCCTGAGAGACTCAAGCACTGACACATGGGCTACAGCAGCTACCTGACAGACTCAAGCACTGACACATGGGCTACAGCAGCTCCCTGAGAGACTCAAGCACTGACACATGGGCTACAGCAGCTCCCTGAGACTCAAGCACTGACACATGGGCTACAGCAGCTCCCTGACAGACTCAAGCACTGACACATGGGCTACAGCAGCTCCCTGAGAGACTCAAGCACTGACACATGGGCTACAGCAGCTACCTGAGACTCAAGCACTGACACATGGGCTACAGCAGCTCCCTGACAGACTCAAGCACTGACACATGGGCTACAGCAGCTCCCTGAGAGACTCAAGCACTGACACATGGGCTACAGCAGCTCCCTGACAGACTCAAGCACTGACACATGGGCTACAGCAGCTCCCTGAGAGACTGAAGCACCGACACATGGGCTACAGCAGCTCCCTGAGACTCAAGCACTGACACATGGGCTACAGCAGCTCCCTGACAGACTCCAACACTGACACATGGGCTACAGCAGCTCCCTGACAGACTGAAGCACTGACACATGGGCTACAGCAGCTACCTGAGAGACTGAAGCACCGACACATGGGCTATAGCAGCTACCTGAGAGACTCAAGCACTGACACATGGGCTACAGCAGCTACCTGAGACTCAAGCACTGACACATGGGCTACAGCAGCTACCTGAGAGACTCAAGCACTGACACATGGGCTACAGCAGCTACCTGAGACTCAAGCACTGACACATGGGCTACAGCAGCTACCTGAGAGACTCAAGCACTGACACATGGGCTACAGCAGCTACCTGACAGACTCAAGCACTGACACATGGGCTACAGCAGCTACCTGAGACTCAAGCACTGACACATGGGCTATAGCAGCTACCTGAGACTCAAGCACTGACACATGGGCTACAGCAGCTCCCTGAGAGACTCAAGCACTGACACATGGGCTACAGCAGCTCCCTGGCAAACTCAAGCACTGACACATGGGCTACAGCAGCTACCTGACAGACTCCAACACTGACACATGGGCTACAGCAGCTCCCTGACAGACTCAAGCACTGACACATGGACTACAGCAGCTCCCTGAGAGACTCAAGCACTGACACATGGGCTACAGCAGCTCCCTGGCAAACTCAAGCACTGACACATGGGCTACAGCAGCTACCTGACAGACTCCAACACTGACACATGGGCTACAGCAGCTCCCTGACAGACTCAAGCACTGACACATGGGCTACAGCAGCTCCCTGACAGACTCAAGCACTGACACATGGGCTACAGCAGCTCCCTGACAGACTCAAGCACTGACACATGGGCTACAGCAGCTCCCTGACAGACTCAAGCACTGACACATGGACTACAGCAGCTACCTGACAGACTCAAGCACTGACACATGGGCTACAGCAGCTCCCTGACAGACTCAAGCACTGACACATGGGCTACAGCAGCTCCCTGACAGACTCAAGCACTGACACATGGGCTACAGCAGCTCCCTGACAGACTCAAGCACTGACACATGGGCTACAGCAGCTCCCTGACAAGCTCAAGCACTGACACATGGGCTACAGCAGCTACCTGAGACTCAAGCACTGACACATGGGCTACAGCAGCTACCTGAGACTCAAGCACTGACACATGGGCTATAGCAGCTCCCTGAGACTCAAGCACTGACACATGGGCTACAGCAGCTACCTGAGACTCAATCACTAACACATGGGCTACAGCAGCTACCTGAGAGACTTAAGCACTGACACATGGGCTACAGCAGCTCCCTGAGAGACTCAAGCACTGACACATGGGCTACAGCAGCTCCCCGAGAGACTCAAGCACTGACACATGGGCTACAGCAGCTCCCTGACAGACTCAAGCACTGACACATGGGCTACAGCAGCTACCTGAGACTCAAGCACTGACACATGGGCTACAGCAGCTACCTGACAGACTCCAACACTGACACATGGGCTACACCAGCTACCTGAGAGACTCAAGCACTGACACATGGGCTACAGCAGCTACCTGATACTCAAGCACTGACACATGGGCTACAGCAGCTACCTGAGACTCAAGCACTGACACATGGGCTACAGCAGCTACCTGAGACTCAAGCACTGACACATGGGCTACATCAGCTACCAGACAGACTCAAGCACTGACACATGGGCTACAGCAGCTACCTGAGAGACTCAAGCACTGACACATGGGCTACAGCAGCTCCCTGAGAGACTCAAGCACTGACACATGGGCAACAGCAGCTCCCTGAGAGACTCAAGCACTAACACATGGGCTACAGCAGCTCCCTGACAGACTCAAGCACTGACACATGGGCTACAGCAGCTCCCTGACAGACTCAAGCACTGACACATGAGCTACAGCAGCTCCCTGACAGACTCAAGCACTGACACATGGGCTACAGCAGCTCCCTGACAGACTCAAGCACTGACACATGGGCTACAGCAGCTACCTGAGACTCAAGCACTGATACATGGGCTACAGCAGCTACCTGAGAGACTCAAGCAATGACACATGGGCTACAGCAGCTCCCTGACAGACTCAAGCACTGACACATGGGCTACAGCAGCTCCCTGACAAGCTCAAGCACTGACACATGGGCTACAGCAGCTACCTGAGACTTAAGCACTGACACATGGGCTACAGCAGCTACCTGAGAGACTCAAGCAATGACACATGGGCTACAGCAGCTCCCTGACAGACTCAAGCACTGACACATCGGCTACAGCAGCTCCCTGAGAGACTCAAGCACTGACACATGGGCTACAGCAGCTCCCTGAGAGACTCAAGCACTGACACATGGGCTACAGCAGCTCCCTGACAGACTCAAGCACTGACACATGGGCTACAGCAGCTCCCTGACAGACTCAAGCACTGACACATGGGCTACAGCAGCTCCCTGACAGACTCAAGCACTGACACATGGGCTACAGCAGCTACCTGAGACTCAAGCACTGATACATGGGCTACAGCAGCTACCTGAGAGACTCAAGCAATGACACATGGGCTACAGCAGCTCCCTGACAGACTCAAGCACTGACACATGGGCTACAGCAGCTCCCTGACAAGCTCAAGCACTGACACATGGGCTACAGCAGCTACCTGAGACTTAAGTACTGACACATGGGCTACAGCAGCTACCTGAGAGACTCAAGCAATGACACATGGGCTACAGCAGCTCCCTGACAGACTCAAGCACTGACACATCGCCTACAGCAGCTCCCTGAGAGACTCAAGCACTGACACATGGGCTACAGCAGCTCCCTGAGAGACTAAAGCACTGACACATGGGCTACAGCAGCTCCCTGGCAAACTCAAGCACTGACACATGGGCTACAGCAGCTACCTGAGAGACTCAAGCACTGACACATGGGCTACAGCAGCTCCCTGAGAGACTCAAGCACTGACACATGGGCTACAGCAGCTCCCTGACAGACTCAAGCACTGACACATGGGCTATAGCAGCTACCTGAGACTCAAGCACTGACACATGGGCTACAGCAGCTCCCTGAGAGACTCAAGCACTGTCACATGGGCTACAGCAGCTACCTGACAGACTCAAGCACTGACACATGGGCTACAGCAGCTACCTGACAGACTTAAGCACTGACACATGGGCTACAGCAGCTACCTGAGACTCAAGCACTGACACATGGGCTACAGCAGCTCCCTGACAGACTCAAGCACTGACACATGGGCTACAGCAGCTACCTGAGACTCAAGCACTGACACATGGACTACAGCAGCTACCTGAGACTCAAGCACTGACACATGGGCTACAGCAGCTCCCTGGCAGACTCAAGCACTGACACATGGGCTACAGCAGCTACCTGAGAGACTCAAGCACTGACACATGGGCTACAGCAGCTCCCTGAGAGACTCAAGCACTGACACATGGGCTACAGCAGCTACCTGAGACTAAAGCACTGACACATGGGCTACAGCAGCTCCCTGACAGACTCAAGCACTGACACATGGGCTACAGCAGCTACCTGAGACTCAAGCACTGACACATGGGCTACAGCAGCTCCCTGAGAGACTCAAGCACTGACACATGGGCTACAGCAGCTACCTGACAGACTCAAGCACTGACACATGGGCTACAGCAGCTACCTGACAGACTCAAGCACTGACACATGGGCTACAGCAGCTACCTGAGACTCAAGCACTGACACATGGGCTACAGCAGCTCCCTGACAGACTCAAGCAGTGACACATGGGCTACAGCAGCTACCTGAGACTCAAGCACTGACACATGGACTACACCAGCTACCCGAGAGACTCAAGCACTGACACATGGGCTACAGCAGCTACCTGAGACTCAAGCACTGACACATGGGCTACAGTAGCTACCTGAGACTCAAGCACTGACACATGGGCTACAGCAGCTACCTGAGACTCAAGCACTGACACATGGGCTACAGCAGCTACCAGACAGACTCAAGCACTGACACATGGGCTACAGCAGCTACCTGAGACTAAAGCACGGACACATGGGCTACAGCAGCTGCCTGACAGACTCAAGCACTGACACATGGGCTACAGCAGCTACCTGAGACTCAAGCGCTGACACATGGGCTACAGCAGCTCCCTGAGAGACTCAAGCACTGACACATGGGCTACAGCAGCTACCTGACAGACTCAAGCACTGACACATGGGCTACAGCAGCTACCTGACAGACTTAAGCACTGACACATGGGCTACAGCAGCTACCTGAGACTCAAGCACTGACACATGCGCTACAGCAGCTCCCTGACAGACTCAAGCACTGACACATGGGCTACAGCAGCTACCTGAGACTCAAGCACTGACACATGGGCTACAGCAGCTACCTGAGACTCAAGCACTGACACATGGGCTACAGCAGCTACCTGAGACTCAAGCACTGACACATGGGCTACAGCAGCTACCAGACAGACTCAAGCACTGACACATGGGCTACAGCAGCTACCTGAGAGACTCAAGCACTGACACATGGGCTACAGCAGCTCCCTGAGAGACTCAAGCACTGACACATGGGCTACAGCAGCTACCTGACAGACTCAAGCACTGACACATGGGCTACAGCAGCTACCTGAGACTCAAGCACTGACACATGGGCTACAGCAGCTACCTCAGAGACTGAAGCACCGACACATGGGCTACAGCAGCTACCTGAGACTCAAGCACTGACACATGGGCTACAGCAGCTACCTCAGAGACTGAAGCACCGACACATGGGCTACAGCAGCTACCTCAGAGACTGAAGCACTGACACATGGGCTACAGCAGCTACCTCAGAGACTGAAGCACTGACACATGGGCTACAGCAGCTACCTCAGAGACTGAAGCACCGACACATGGGCTACAGCAGCTGTGTGTTCGGAAGTTTATGAGTTGTTCTTATAGTGTGTGTGTGTGTGTGTGTGTGTGTGTGTGTGTGTGTGTGTGTGTGTGTGTGTGTGTCTTTGTGTGTGTGTGTGTGTGTGTGTGTGTGTGTGTGTCTTTGTGTGTGTGTGTGTGTCACCACATCATGGTTACCGCAGTGTGCAGGTCAGAGGCAGTGTCTGGCTTGCAGGCCACAGGCTGTGATTTCACTTTGGCAAAGGACACAACCCCTCCCTGACCGAGAGAGAGAGTGAGGCAGCTAGGGGCCTTGACAAGCTAGGGCTACGTCCCAAATGGCTTTTCCCTTCATAGTGCACTACATTTGACCAGGGCCTATGGTGGTCTGGTCGAGAGTAGAGCACTATGGAGGAAACAGGGTGCCATTTGAGACACTGCCTTGGTGAACATATTTTGGCCGCCCCGCCTCTCGCCTCCCTTAAATGACAGGTTCAGCTGGCTGTGACATCTCGTTAGGTTACCGAGATCTTGGTTACGATTCGCCACCGTCTCGCTGTGAGTCACAATGTGTTTTCGTTTTTGTCAAATCGCTCGTCAAAAAAACAAACGCAATACTTATCAACTGGCCGCCAGGTTGGCTCTGTCAGACAGAGATAACACAGGGGTCGATAACAGTGAGCCGAGAAGGCTGCTCATTCAAAATGGAGGGGAGACTATTGAAGCTGAATTCCAAGGAGAAATGTCCTCAGAGGAGGCCATCGGAAACCTTGGTGTAATGAGCTGCTCAGCTGTCAGCTGTAGAATAACAAATGATATACAGCACACTGTCATGTATCCTATCCTCATTCTATCAAAGTGACGTTCCTAATTATTGGCCTTCATATTGTGGTACACAAAGTTTTCCTGCTTCAAAGCCACTCGTCTACTGCGGGTTCTCCTCTTTACAAGCCTTCCGACGCTTCAGACTGACACTCTGCTATTCCAGGATTCCTCAGAGCTCTGTAATCAGCGGTCCATGTGCCGAGAGACCGGACCAGCATCCCAAATGGCCCCGTATTCCCTATATAGGGACCAAAGGCCTTTGGTCAAAAGTAGTGCCCTATATATAAGGAATAGGATGCCATTGAGTGCCATTTGGGATGCAGCCCTGGAAGTCCCCCCCCCCCCCCCCCCCCGCAGATCAATTAGGAAGGGCGAGAGAAACATAAACAAGCAAACGTGTAATTAGTGGTCCCTGATTCACACAGAGGCCTGCTGCTGCCAGACCCTGACACACTGACAGAGATAGATCCCTGATTCACACAGAGGCCTGCTGCTGCCAGACCCTGACACACTGACAGAGATAGATCCCTGATTCACACAGAGGCCTGCTGCTGCCAGACCCTGACACACTGACAGAGATATATCCCTGATTCACACAGAGGCCTGCTGCTGCCAGACCCTGACACACTGACAGAGATAGATCCCTGATTCACACAGAGGCCTGCTGCTGCCAGACCCTGACACACTGACAGAGATAGATCCCTGATTCACACAGAGGCCTGCTGCTGCCAGACCCTGACACACTGACAGAGATAGATCCCTGATTCACACAGAGGCCTGCTGCTGCCAGACCCTGACACACTGTCAGAGATAGGTCCCTGATTCACACAGAGGCCTGCTGCTGCCAGACCCTGACACACTGACAGAGATAGATCCCTGATTCACACAGCCTGCTGCCAGACCCTGACACACTGACAGAGATAGATCCCTGATTCACACAGAGGCCTGCTGCTGCCAGACCCTGACACACTGACAGAGATAGATCCCTGATTCACACAGCCTGCTGCCAGACCCTGACACACAGCCAGAGATAGATCCCTGATTCACACAGAGGCCTGCTGCTGCCAGACCCTGACACACTGTCAGAGATATATCCCTGATTCACACAGTCTGCTGCCAGACCCTGACACACTGACAGAGATAGGTCCCTGATTCACACAGTCTGCTGCCAGACCCTGACACACTGACAGAGATAGGTCCCTGATTCACACAGTCTGCTGCCAGACCCTGACACACTGACAGAGATAGGTCCCTGATTCACACAGTCTGCTGCCAGACCCTGACACACTGACAGAGATAAATCCCTGATTCACACAGTCTGCTGCCAGACCCTGACACACTGACAGAGATAGATCCCTGATTCACACAGTCTGCTGCCAGACCCTGACACACTGTCAGAGATAGATCCCTGATTCACACAGAGGCCTGCTGCTGCCAGAGATCGGTCCCTGATTCACACAGAGGCCTGCTGCTGCCAGAGATCGGTCCCTGATTCACACAGAGGCCTGCTGCTGCCAGACCCTGACACACTGACAGAGATAGATCCCTGATTCACACAGCCTGCTGCCAGACCCTGACACACAGCCAGAGATAGATCCCTGATTCACACAGAGGCCTGCTGCTGCCAGAGATCGGTCCCTGATTCACACAGAGGCCTGCTGCTGCCAGACCCTGACACACTGACAGAGATAGATCCCTGATTCACACAGAGGCCTGCTGCTGCCAGAGATCGGTCCCTGATTCACACAGAGGCCTGCTGCTGCCAGACCCTGACACACTGACAGAGATAGATCCCTGATTCACACAGCCTGCTGCCAGACCCTGACACACAGCCAGAGATAGATCCCTGATTCACACAGAGGCCTGCTGCTGCCAGACCCTGACACACTGACAGAGATAGATCCCGGATTCACACAGAGGCCTGCTGCTGCCAGAGATCGGTCCCTGATTCACACAGAGGCCTGCTGCTGCCAGACCCTGACACACTGACAGAGATCGGTCCCTGATTCACACAGAGGCCTGCTGCTGCCAGAGAAAGACAAGTGGACATGCACAGGCCCGTAAATACACATAGATGTGCACACAGGCAGAAGTGTGCACAAAAGTCCCAAACCATCCAAAATAAAACGTCTAGTATAACAACTGAGTCATGCAGGAGTCATAAAATCATTCAACAAGACCTAGGCCACAACCACTGACCTGCAAAGTACTGTTGGAGCCATTAGAGAACATGACATATGAGCTGTATGGGTGTGATTCACTGTGTTTTGGTATCAGGAAGTGATTAGTCACACTTCCTGGTATTGTTAGAATGGTTAGAAATGATCAAATCAAAGGGGTGAGTCAAATCCTGGGGTTGACTCGCTCACAGTACACTTTGACCTGTACCGTGACCTGGCATCTCAGCAATGTGCCCACCCACCACATTCCCTCCATCTCTCCATTTCTGTCATTCTATTCCTCCCTTTGTCCCCCTCTCTCTTTCTCTTTTCAGTTCAACGAAACCCTAAAATGAATGTGACACTCGTCTCCCTTTCTCTTTTCAGTTCAACTAAACCCTGAAATGAATGTGACACTCGTCTCCCTTTCTTCCTCTGGCATTTATTAAGAAGGTCTGCCATGTGCTTCCTCCCTCCCTCCCATCACCCACCTGGGGTGTCCTGAACTTGGGCTGCCCCCTCCTGTGATCCTCTCGGAAGGGTTTAAGCCCCCAACCCCCTCCCCCTGGGACTTCTGCTACACTCCCCCCAAATGTCAACACCTTGGCCTGTCACAGGTGTCATCCCTCTCACAGAAGTACTGAGGTGGGTTAAGGAAATCTGAGTCACCACTCTCTCCAAAGCCCATTGGTTGGCAACATCTGCCCGACCGCACAGAGTTCCATTGGCAGTTAGAGCAATGATGTAGTTAATGACAATGTTACTCCTGAATAGCAATGACATAACGATTTGTGGAGAGCTAAGAGGTTGTTGGCTCTGGCAGTGTAAAGCTAACACAACGACAGACGTTTCTGTAGGGTTGTATAATTTATACAGAGTAATTAGCCAAGCTGGAATGTTTTAGGTTTGATTAAACGTCACCTCTTTCAATGTGATATTTCTGGGACAAATTTAGCCTCTGATCTGATCTGATTGTTTTATTTGCCGGGCATTACTCGTCTTCTATTTGAATCAATCTGCGTTGTTATCTGGTCAGCGAAAGTGAAACTGTTGAATTAATGAGGGTTTGATGTGGAGCTTCGGCTAGACTGTCTGGAGCCTGATCTCTGTCACAGCAACACTTCCAACGTCTCCAGACAGACACATTACCACCTGCAGCCAGCAGAGAGCGCCACCACCACCACACACACGGCCTCAACCACAGTCCCAGTCCCAGTCCAGCCCAGCAACAGAATCAATGCAATTTGTTTCACCAGAACTGAAGAAGACGTGAATGAAAAGAGGGGGGCTGGAAAAAAGGGAGAAGATGCTGAGTCACTCAGTCCTCAAGAGTGGTTTGAGAGTGAAAGCACCAGACAGTCCACCTCAAAGAGAGATCGGCTGTAATTGTAATGTGGTAGAATCTTTGGTGGTTTATGAGGCATACTTCCCTGTTGCTCCGAGCCATAAACTATAAACAGGCTCTCCTGACCCTAGCCCCGGGCTGCTGAGGAGCGCTAGGGGACGGCCGTCACTTATCCTCAGCTGTCTGGGAGAGCGTCTAAGCCAGAGTTGAACCCCATAACCTCTACCCACCCCTCCCCCTCATCTCACTCGCCCAGATCACATGACATGGGCTCATCCACCACGCTACTAGGTGAAGTTTTCCCTAGGATCAGCTTCCCATCCCCCAACCCTAACCTTAACCATTCATGGGGAAATGTAAAACTGACCCAAGATCTGCGTCTAGGGACAACTAAAGCCTAATCCCCCATCCACCACACATAGTCCACAACAGGAATAGGTGGGACATTACTCATCCTCCAGGCTGGCAGACAAGCAAGCTGGGAGAGGTCGGGGGGTCAAGCTGAGATTCTGACACTGTGCTGGGGGGAGATCTGAGGAAGTGTCCTGGAGGGGATCCAATGTCTCATTGATTGGCTGGCACTCCTGTCACCAAGGACAAAGGGAGTGTTTGACCCTGTCTTGCCTCAACCAGACAGGCATCTTCCTTCCCTGTCATCACCTCATGCTGCACGCATAACAACACTGTACTAAAACACAAGCTATACAAAAGCTATAACCTCTATATAACCTCAATTACCACATTAAAAAACCTGCCTGTCAATCCTTAGAACTGTGGGCTATGTTGATGTTGATATGTGTGAGCCTGTGATACCTTAATTTCCCTCTGGAAATCAATCAAGTTCAAATCAAAACCCCAAATATAATCCAATGTAATATGTTGGCAGTAATTTACCAGCAGAGGGACCTGTAGACCTGTGTTACAGCTAATCCTCCCTCCCCAGTGTTAACCCAGGATCTTCTGGTAGAGTAATCCTCCCTCCCCAGTGTTAACCCAGGATCTTCTGGTAGAGTGATCCTCCCCAGTGTTAACCCAGGATCTTCTGGTAGAGTGATCCTCCCCAGTGTTAACCCAGGATCTTCTGGTAGAGTGATCCTCCCCAGTGTTAACCCAGGATCTTCTGGTAGAGTGATCCTCCCCAGTGTTAACCCAGGATCTTCTGGTAGAGTGATCCTCCCCAGTGTTAACCCAGGATCTTCTGGTAGAGTGATCCTCCCCAGTGTTAACCCAGGATCTTCTGGTAGAGTAATCCTCCCCAGTGTTAACCCAGGATCTTCTGGTAGAGTGATCCTCCCCAGTGTTAACCCAGGATCTTCTGGTAGAGTGATCCTCCCCAGTGTTAACCCAGGATCTTCTGGTAGAGTGAAGAACAAGCCCTGGGCTCAGAGAGAGGGGCTAGCTGAGCTGTATCACCACAGGGTTCACCCATCCACACCGACACAATTGGCACCCTATTCCCATAGGGCTCTGGTCAAAAGAAGTGCACTACATAGGGAATAGGGTGCCATTTAGGATTCCCTTACTGTACAGAACACAGTGGCTAGAACACACAGGGAGGCAGTCAGTGTATCGGCTAGATGAGTAACATCTCAGTTTGTATTGTATTAGTATAACATATACATGTAAAATAGTTAAATCATGCCAGGTCTTCTAACAGACAGTGATAATACATTCAGACCATTTCTTTGTAAAGAAAGTGACACATAAACACTTAAATATAGGCTGTCAAATGGTCAAATTAGATCCATGGAAATCATGAGCAAAAAGACCAAAAGACTAATCTGAAATATGATTTCAGAACTTCCAGTAACAAGTTTATGTAATCTGGGTGCCACCAAAGGGTTAAAGCAGCATGTAAAAAAGGGGTTAAATAGCACTGTGGTTAACAGCGGTGGTTGTATGTATCAGGTGTGACATTTACTGT
The DNA here is from genome assembly GCF_013265735.2 of Oncorhynchus mykiss. Classification (NCBI taxonomy): domain Eukaryota; kingdom Metazoa; phylum Chordata; class Actinopteri; order Salmoniformes; family Salmonidae; genus Oncorhynchus; species Oncorhynchus mykiss. Next base: position 13,298,482 of record NC_048585.1, read on the forward strand.
AAGAGCCGTGTGGATGTGTAAAACATCTGCTGTGAGTCAGCTGTGACGCGGTGTGAGTCACGGACATGTGAGTGACGTTCACCCCCTGGTGTTTGTGTTTCTCTAATAGAGGGGCAGGGGCTCTCGCTGAACTGCACCCAGACAGCCCCTCATTCCTGCCCAGTGTGTCACTGCTCTGCTCCCCTCCCTCTCTCCCTCTGCTCTGTAATCTGGAACCATGTGACCTGGCACAATGGGCAGCTCCCTCGGGGAAGGTTAGAGGTCACCAGGCCCACACTCGTTCAGGATTTCCTCTCTAGCTTTCTAAAAATGAACCCAGCTGCATTTGCCAACGGGGAGAAGGGAGGGACGATGTTCCCTTGACAAGAGCAGTGGTGGAATAAAATACCCAAGTGTCATACTTGAGTAAAAGTAAAGATACCTTAATAGAAAATGACTCAAGTAAAAGTGAAGGTCACCCAGTAAAAAACTACTTGAGTAAAAGTAAAGATACCTTAATAGAAAATGACTCAAGTAAAAGTGAAGGTCACCCAGTAAAATACTACTTGAGTAAAAGTAAAGATACCTTAATAGAAAATGACTCAAGTAAAAGTGAAGGTCACCCAGTAAAATACTACTTGAGTAAAAGTAAAGATACCTTAATAGAAAATGACTCAAGTAAAAGTGAAGGTCACCCAGTAAAATACTACTTGAGTAAAAGTAAAGATACCTTAATAGAAAATGACTCCAGTAAAAGTGAAGGTCACCCAGTAAAATACTACTTGACTTATAGACGTATTTGGTTTTAAATATACTTAAGTATCAAAACTAAATGTAATCACTAAAATATACTTAAGTATCAAAACTAAATGTAATCACTAAAATATACTTAAGTATCAAAACTAAATGTAATCACTAAAATATACTTAAGTATCAAAACTAAATGTAATCACTAAAATATACTTAAGTATCAAAACTAAATGTAATCACTAAAATATACTTAAGTATCAAAACTAAATGTAATCACTAAAATATACTTAAGTATCAAAACTAAATGTAATCACTAAAATATACTTAAGTATCAAAACTAAATGTAATCACTAAAATATACTTAAGTATCAAAACTAAATGTAATCACTAAAATATACTTAAGTATCAAAACTAAATGTAATCACTAAAATATACTTAAGTATCAAAACTAAATGTAATCACTAAAATATACTTAAGTATCAAAAGTAAATGTAATCACTAAAATATACTTAAGTATCAAAACTAAATGTAATCACTAAAATATACTTAAGTATCAAAACTAAATGTAATCACTAAAATATACTTAAGTATCAAAAGTAAATGTAATCACTAAAATATACTTAAGTATCAAAACTAAATGTAATCACTAAAATATACTTAAGTATCAAAACTAAATGTAATCACTAAAATATACTTAAGTATCAAAACTAAATGTAATCACTAAAATATACTTAAGTATCAAAACTAAATGTAATCACTAAAATATACTTAAGTATCAAAACTAAATGTAATCACTAAAATATACTTAAGTATCAAAACTAAATGTAATCACTAAAATATACTTAAGTATCAAAACTAAATGTAATCACTAAAATATACTTAAGTATCAAAACTAAATGTAATCACTAAAATATACTTAAGTATCAAAACTAAATGTAATCACTAAAATATACTTAAGTATCAAAAGTAAAATTATAATTCATTTCAAATTCCTTATATATATATATTTATACAGTATATATCCTTTATTTAACTAGGCAAGTCAGTTAAGAACAAATTATTATTTTCAATGACGGCCTGTTCAGGGGCAGAACGACAGATTTTACCTTGTCAGCTCGGGGATTCAATCTTGCAACCTTTCGGTTACCTTTCGGTTACTAGTCCAACGCTCTACCCACTAGGCTACCTGCCGCCCATGTCAACCCAGATGGCACAACATTTCTATTTTTTACAGATAGCCAGGGGCACAATTCAACAGTCAGACATAATTTACAAACAAAGCATTTATGTTTAGTGAGTCTGCCAGATCAGAGGCAGTAGGGAGGACCAGGGATGTTCTCTTGATAAGTGTGTGAATTAGACCATTTTTCTGTCCTGCTAAGCGCTCAAAATGTACTTCTGGATGTCAGGGAAAATGTAAGGAGTAAAGAGTACATTATTTTCTTTAGGAATCTAGTGGAGTAAAAGTAAAAGTTGTCTGAAATTATAAATAGTAAAGTAAAGTACAGATACCCCCTAAAATTACTTAAGTATTACTTTAAAGTATTTTACTTAAGTACTTTACACCACTGGACAAGAGCCTCCCTCACTCTCGCCCTACAAACCCTCCCTCCCCACTATTTCCGTTTCCCTTCTGCTTCCCTGTTCCGGACTTCCTTGTCAGTTTTCCTGCCTGTGTTTCCCTCTCTCCCTGACTGTACCACAGTTAGCCTGTGTTTACCTCTCTCCCTGACGGTACCACAGTTAGCCTGTGTTTACCTCTCTCCCTGACGGTACCACAGTTAGCCTGTGTTTACCTCTCTCCCTGACTGTACCACAGTTAGCCTGTGTTTACCTCTCTCCCTGACTGTACCACAGTTAGCCTGTGTTTACCTCTCTCCCTGACGGTACCACAGTTAGCCTGCGTTTCCCCATCTCCCTGACTGTACCACAGTTAGCCTGTGTTTCCCCATCTCCCTGACTGTACCACAGTTAGCCTGTGTTTACCTCTCTCCCTGAATGTACCACTGTTAGCCTGTGTTTACCTCTCTCCCTGACGGTACCACAGTTAGCCTGTGTTTACCTCTCTCCCTGACTGTACCACAGTTAGCCTGTGTTTACCTCTCTCCCTGACGGTACCACAGTTAGCCTGTGTTTCCCTCTCTCCCTGAATGTACCACAGTTAGCCTGTGTTTCCCTCTCTCCCTGAATGTACCACAGTTAGCCTGTGTTTACCTCTCTCCCTGACGGTACCACAGTTAGCCTGTGTTTACCTCTCTCCTTGACGGTACCACAGTTAGCCTGTGTTTTTCCATCTCCCTGACTGTACCACAGTTAGCCTGTGTTTCCCCATCTCCCTGACTGTACCACAGTTAGCCAGTGTTTCCCTCTCTCCCTGACGGTACCACAGTTAGCCTGTGTTTACCTCTCTCCCTGACGGTACCACAGTTAGCCTGTGTTTTCCTCTCTCCCTGAATGTACCACAGTTAGCCTGTGTTTCCCTCTCTCCCTGAATGTACCACAGTTAGCCTGTGTTTACCTCTCTCCCTGACGGTACCACAGTTAGCCTGTGTTTACCTCTCTCCTTGACGGTACCACAGTTAGCCTGTGTTTTTCCATCTCCCTGACTGTACCACAGTTAGCCTGTGTTTCCCTCTCTCCCTGACTGTACCACAGTTAGCCTGTGTTTCCCCATCTCCCTGACTGTACCACAGTTAGCCTGTGTTTACCTCTCTCCTTGACGGTACCACAGTTAGCCTGTGTTTCCCCATCTCCCTGACGTTACCACAGTTAGCCTGTGTTTTTCCATCTCCCTGACTGTACCACAGTTAGCCTGTGTTTCCCCATCTCCCTGACTGTACCACAGTTAGCCTGTGTTTCCCTCTCTCCCTGACGGTACCACAGTTAGCCTGTGTTTACCTCTCTCCCTGACGGTACCACAGTTAGCCTGTGTTTCCCTCTCTCCCTGAATGTACCACAGTTAGCCTGTGTTTCCCTCTCTCCCTGAATGTACCACAGTTAGCCTGTGTTTACCTCTCTCCCTGACGGTACCACAGTTAGCCTGTGTTTACCTCTCTCCCTGACGGTACCACAGTTAGCCTGTGTTTCCCTCTCTCCCTGAATGTACCACAGTTAGCCTGTGTTTCCCTCTCTCCCTGAATGTACCACAGTTAGCCTGTGTTTCCCTCTCTCCCTGACTGTACCACAGTTAGCCTGTGTTTCCCCATCTCCCTGACTGTACCACAGTTAGCCTGTGTTTACCTCTCTCCTTGACGGTACCACAGTTAGCCTGTGTTTCCCCATCTCCCTGACTGTACCACAGTTAGCCTGTGTTTCCCTCTCTCCCTGACGGTACCACAGTTAGCCTGTGTTTACCTCTCTCCCTGACGGTACCACAGTTAGCCTGTGTTTCCCTCTCTCCCTGAATGTACCACAGTTAGCCTGTGTTTCCCTCTCTCCCTGAATGTACCACAGTTAGCCTGTGTTTACCTCTCTCCCTGACGGTACCACAGTTAGCCTGTGTTTACCTCTCTCCTTGACGGTACCACAGTTAGCCTGTGTTTTTCCATCTCCCTGACTGTACCACAGTTAGCCTGTGTTTCCCTCTCTCCCTGACTGTACCACAGTTAGCCTGTGTTTCCCCATCTCCCTGACTGTACCACAGTTAGCCTGTGTTTACCTCTCTCCTTGACGGTACCACAGTTAGCCTGTGTTTCCCCATCTCCCTGACGGTACCACAGTTAGCCTGTGTTTACCTCTCTCCCTGACGGTACCACAGTTAGCCTGTGTTTACCTCTCTCCTTGACGGTACCACAGTTAGCCTGTGTTTTTCCATCTCCCTGACTGTACCACAGTTAGCCTGTGTTTCCCCATCTCCCTGACTGTACCACAGTTAGCCGGTGTTTCCCTCTCTCCCTGACGGTACCACAGTTAGCCTGTGTTTACCTCTCTCCCTGACGGTACCACAGTTAGCCTGTGTTTACCTCTCTCCCTGACTGTACCACAGTTAGACTGTGTTTCTCCATCTCCCTGACTGTACCACAGTTAGCCTGTGTTTACCTCTCTCCTTGACGGTACCACAGTTAGCCTGTGTTTCCCCATCTCCCTGACGGTACCACAGTTAGCCTGTGTTTACCTCTCTCCTTGACGGTACCACAGTTAGCCTGTGTTTCCCCATCTCCCTGACTGTACCACAGTTAGCCTGTGTTTCCCTCTCTCCCTGACTGTACCACAGTTAGCCTGTGTTTCCCTCTCTCCCTGACTGTACCACAGTTAGCCTGTGTTTACCTCTCTCCCTGACGGTACCACAGTTAGGGTCTACTGCTAACACGCCGCAGCCTTCCGCTCTTTCACCAGCTACATAAACAATGTTAGAGGATGAGAGAGACAGAGGACGGAGCACTGACCAACCAGGGGAAAGTCATCTGACTCTGTGTGACAAGCACCTGCTCGTTAGAATAGAGGCTTCTGGGAAAAGGAAAGGAATGGTGGAAAAAGGAAACATGATTTTTTCATGAGCGAACAGAGTGGACTTCATGGCAAAACAAACATGGCTATTTTGGACTTTCATGGTTCAAGCGAGGAACATCCTGGACTTTCCACTCACATAAGTTTTGGCCGGTGTTTTCTCCTCCTGCTCCCATTGTTTGGCAGTGACTTGACAAAACACAATCTTTTTTAGCTCCAGGACACTTAGACTCAGTCGCCTGCGAAGCCAAAACCCGTAGCCTCACAACATCAATGCACTAAAAAGATCTCTCTGTGAGAGGGAACCAGCTTTGTAGATAGGACGAGCGAGGGCACTCTGAAGAAAGCGCTTGTCAAGATCATGAAACAAGAGAGAGATACTTTTTTCTCCCCGTTCCCCCTTAGCATTCGCTTGGCAGGTTGAGAAAAAGAGACGTGGAAGGCTTTTCTTGAGATCTGCTTTCATCAGGTTTTTAAATCTTGGTAGCCTTCATCACGGAATAAAAAAAGCTCTTTAAGAGAGTGTCAACAGCTCCAGGTACTTTTCCTCCTGTTCAGGCCTATTAAAACCCCTTCAGGGGAGAACCGACTGCCGACACACCCAGAGATAGGGAGGCCTGATCGGGTTACAAGGCCAGTACAATGGGCTAATGCTGTTATTTATGGCTTGGCCCTAATGTTTCAAGGCTTAGTCGACCGTAGGAGGTCAAAGGTAGAGACAAGTAACTGCAGGGTATGTCTGTCTTGATTGACAGCCTTGTAACCAACCCTCATCCTCAAGGGTTGAAGAAGGCTGGAGAGGGGGAGTGATTCTCTCCTCCTCTCCTTTACGCAGAGGAGGAGGGTTGGAGTGATAGAGAGGGATGTGTCTGACTCGAGACACGGACCGTTTTCCCACTGTCTAGACCCACGGTCAACTCAGTAGACCAATAAAAAGGCAGGCCATTGTAGTAGCAGAAACAGAGCACAGGTCTAAAAATACTGAAGAAAGGCTGCACTGTGTGGTGGAGGCGGAGCATTGAGGGCATTGAAATACCTCTGTATACGGCTCCAGGGCTCCTCTGACCCTCTTTGCCCCCGCTTAGAGTTCCCTCTCTAACACTGTGACCCTGTGCAGTTAAAGGGAAAGGTTTTTGGACTCGGTGGAAGGAAACATGCAATTAGGAGTTGTGACCCTTGTGGAATGCACTAGCATACAAACGCTTAATTCATTTTGTGTGTGTGTTTGCTGGTGTGTGTGTGTGTGTTTGTTGGTGTGTGTGTGTGTTTGTTGGTGTGTGTGTGTGTGGGGGGGGGGATACATAAATAAAACATCAATCTGGGGTTTTGATCAAAGTTTTACGGGAATCGTTTGATGTGAGCACGAACGCATATTACAAGAAGTCCAGTGTATTTTAATGCTGATTATGTGTCTGAACCGTTGGCCAGACTTCATCCATGTCTATGTCTAGAGTGATCAAAGACAATCTCCCAGACCTGCTGCTTTCTTCCCTCTCCGATTAGCCCAGGGAGGAGGCATGACCGCATGCCTCCCCATCCCCAGACTTCAATCACATTTACCCAAACCTCCCGTGACCAGTTTATTCCGGTTTGCAGGTTCCTGTTGACCCTTGCCTGTTCCATTGTCCAGTCAAGAGTCTGCAGCCTATCCAGAGGTTCTCTGGGCAATTCCTGCTGACTAACTCTGCCCTGCTAGGCTGCTACACACAGCTTGATTGATTTTTCTCCTCTTTAGCTTAAAACTCCACAAGAAATATGGAGCTTCAACAGAGACCCAGCTAAGCAATCTCTCTCAAAACTCCCAGAATACATTACACTGCCAGCAGCCCGGATCGATCGCCTGCCTGTCTGTTGAAAGAAGAACTGTCCTCCTCTCCCATACAAACCTATGAGCTAAAGATCTAGCAGTATGGATACTATAGTAAAGGCCCTATCGGACAGAAATGGTGTGCTTGTGTCACTGTGATGATGAAGGGTAGGCAAGACTATCCCAGACTGTTTCAGACTGTTTCAGACACACTGGCTGACAGACTGGAACGCCGATGTGTGCTGCTTTCAAAGGGCTCGCCAGAGCAGAGCGAGAGAAAGAGAGACAGAGAGAAAGGGAGGGGGAGAGGAGGAAGAGAGAGACGGAATGAGAGAGCACTTTGAAATCTGATGACAGTGAATATGTAATTAGTGAAATTGCCCAGTTAATCACAAATGCAGACTGGTTTAATGCGGCCGTGAGACGACGCATGTTCATGTCCCAGCACTGAAAATACCCTTACAATCTTCCACTTGCCACACACACACACACACACACACACACACACACACACACACACACACACACACACACACACACACACACACACACACACACACACACACACACACACACACACACACACACACACACACACACACACACACACACACACACATTAAATTAATAACTTTGCTTCAGTGGCTGCAGCCCTATACTGTAACATCGAACGGCTAAAAGTCCTTACAAACATTAGACCTTGGGCGATGAATGAAACCCATTTCAGACAAGCATGTGGATGGTTGAGCAGACATTCCAACCACAGTGCAATACTGCATTATTGGCCTGCCCACTACAGCTGAGCTTGTGCATTCTGTATCGCCATAGTAACAAGGCATTTTCAAACAGATAGAGGGAGAAAATGAAATGAGAATGGTTCAGTCATTCACCGTAACAGGACAAAACCCCACTGGCTTTAGAAACACACCGTAAGAAAAGTGTAAGCAATAAAGTTAGGCTCACACGCCTCTTCCTCCAACATGGCATATTTATGGGTTCATACAGTGGACTGCTGACAGCCTGATAGCATCAAGGCCTAGATATTACCCTTTGCCTCACTGCCTCCCTGCCTCCATCCCGCCTTCCCCTTGTAGGTGACTCTGTGTGTGTGTGTGTGTGTGTGTGTGTGTGTGTGTGTGTGTGTGTGTGTGTGTGTGTGTGTGTGTGTAAAGCGCCCACAGAAAGTATTCACACCCCTTGACTTTTTCCACATTTTGATGTGTTGCAGCTTGAATTGAAATGGATTAAATGTAGATTTTGTCCACTGGCCTATACATAATACCCGTAATTTCAAAGTGAATTTATGTTTTTGGAATTTTTTACAAATTAATAAAAACTGAAAAGTTGACATGTCTTGAGTCAATTAGATTTCAACCCCTTGGTTATGGCAGGCCTAAATAAGTTCAGGAGTAAATATTTGCTTAACAAGTCACATAATAAGTTGAATGGACTCACTCTGGGGGCAATAATAATGTTTAACATGATTTTTGAATGACTACCCCACGCATACAATTACAATTAGCTGTAAGGTAGATGGGTAAAGAAAAAGCAGACATTGAATATCCCTTTGAGCATGGTGAAGTTATTAATTACACTTTGGATGGTGTATCAATACACCCAGTCACTACAAAGATACATGCGTCCTTCCTAACTCAGTTGCCGAAGAGGAAGGAAACCACTCAGGGATTTTACCATGAGGCCAATGGTGACTTTAAAACAGTTCCAGAGTTTAATGGCTGTGATAGGAGAAAACTGAGGATGGCTCAACAACATTGTAGTTACTCCACAATACTAACCTAAATGACAGAGGGAAAAGAAGAAAGCCTGTGCAGAATAAAACATGTGGGAGAACTTGCACAATTGGTGGCTGACTAAATACTTTTTGTTGCCCCACTGTATACAATGGAGTTGCTTACCAAGACGATATTGAATGTTCCTGAGTGGCCTAGTTACAGTTTTGATTTAAATGGGCTTGAGGAAAAAGAGGAAACCTTCACACTGCTCTTGCTATTATCGCTGCTCTATATTATGCTTTACGTATCGGCCTCAAGGCCTTCGTCAAAAGCTCTGATGAGGCGGTTACATAAAGCTTAATAAAGAGCAGTGTGAAGGTTTCCTCTTTTTCTCATCTTATTCAACTGTTACCATGCACCTGCAACAAAGATCGCTCAGATGTTCGAGTGCCTTTTAAATGTTGATTTAAATTGGCTCGAAAATCTATAGCAAGACTTTAAAATGGCTGTCTAGCGATGATCAACAACAAATTTGACAGAGCTAAAAAAAAGAAATCGAAGGAATAAATGTGCAAAATAGATGACACTACCATTCTGCCTCTATAGATGACACTACCATTCTGCCTCTATAGATGACACTACCATTCTGCCTCTATAGATGACACTACCATTCTGCCTCTATAGATGACACTACCATTCTGCCTCTATAGATGACACTACCATTCTCTCTATAGATGACACTACCATTCTGCCTCTATAGATGACACTACCATTCTGCCTCTATAGATGACACTACCATTCTGCCTCTATAGATGACACTACCATTCTGCCTCTATAGATGACACTACCATTCTGCCTCTATAGATGACACTACCATTCTGCCTCTATAGATGACACTACCATTCTGCCTCTATAGATGACACTACCATTCTGCCTCTATAGATGACACTACCATTCTCTCTATAGATGACACTACCATTCTGCCTCTATAGATGACACTACCATTCTGCCTCTATAGATGACACTACCATTCTGCCTCTATAGATGACACTACCATTCTGCCTCTATAGATGACACTACCATTCTGCCTCTATAGATGACACTACCATTCTGCCTCTATAGATGACACTACCATTCTGCCTCTATAGATGACACTACCATTCTGCCTCTATAGATGACACTACCATTCTCTCTATAGATGACACTACCATTCTGCCTCTATAGATGACACTACCATTCTGCCTCTATAGATGACACTACCATTCTGCCTCTATAGATGACACTACCATTCTGCCTCTATAGATGACACTACCATTCTGCCTCTATAGATGACACTACCATTCTGCCTCTATAGATGACACTACCATTCTGCCTCTATAGATGACACTACCATTCTGCCTCTATAGATGACACTACCATTCTCTCTATAGATGACACTACCATTCTGCCTCTATAGATGACACTACCATTCTGCCTCTATAGATGACACTACCATTCTGCCTCTATAGATGACACTACCATTCTGCCTCTATAGATGACACTACCATTCTGCCTCTATAGATGACACTACCATTCTGCCTCTATAGATGACACTACCATTCTGCCTCTATAGATGACACTACCATTCTGCCTCTATAGATGACACTACCATTCTGCCTCTATAGATGACACTACCATTCTGCCTCTATAGATGACACTACCATTCTCTCTATAGATGACACTACCATTCTGCCTCTATAGATGACACTACCATTCTGCCTCTATAGATGACACTACCATTCTGCCTCTATAGATGACACTACCATTCTGCCTCTATAGATGACACTACCATTCTCTCTATAGATGACACTACCATTCTGCCTCTATAGATGACACTACCATTCTGCCTCTATAGATGACACTACCATTCTGCCTCTATAGATGACACTATCATTCTGCCTCTATAGATGACACTACCATTCTGCCTCTATAGATGACACTACCATTCTGCCTCTATAGATGACACTACCATTCTGCCTCTATAGATGACACTACCATTCTGCCTCTATAGATGACACTACCATTCTGCCTCTATAGATGACACTACCATTCTGCCTCTATAGATGACACAACCATTCTGCCTCTATAGATGACACTACCATTCTGCCTCTATAGATGACACTACCATTCTGCCTCTATAGATGACACTACCATTCTGCCTCTATAGATGACACTACCATTCTGCCTCTATAGATGACACTACCATTCTGCCTCTATAGATGACACTACCATTCTCTCTATAGATGACACTACCATTCTGCCTCTATAGATGACACTACCATTCTGCCTCTATAGATGACACTACCATTCTGCCTCTATAGATGACACTACCATTCTGCCTCTATAGATGACACTACCATTCTGCCTCTATAGATGACACTACCATTCTCTCTATAGATGACACTACCATTCTGCCTCTATAGATGACACTACCATTCTGCCTCTATAGATGACACTACCATTCTGCCTCTATAGATGACACTACCATTCTGCCTCTATAGATGACACTACCATTCTGCCTCTATAGATGACACTACCATTCTGCCTCTATAGATGACACTACCATTCTGCCTCTATAGATGACACTACCATTCTCTCTATAGATGACACTACCATTCTGCCTCTATAGATGACACTACCATTCTGCCTCTATAGATGACACTACCATTCTGCCTCTATAGATGACACTACCATTCTGCCTCTATAGATGACACTACCATTCTGCCTCTATAGATGACACTACCATTCTGCCTCTATAGATGACACTACCATTCTGCCTCTATAGATGACACTACCATTCTGCCTCTATAGATGACACTACCATTCTGCCTCTATAGATGACACTACCATTCTCTCTATAGATGACACTACCATTCTGCCTCTATAGATGACACTACCATTCTGCCTCTATAGATGACACTACCATTCTGCCTCTATAGATGACACTACCATTCTGCCTCTATAGATGACACTACCATTCTGCCTCTATAGATGACACTACCATTCTGCCTCTATAGATGACACTACCATTCTGCCTCTATAGATGACACTACCATTCTCTCTATAGATGACACTACCATTCTGCCTCTATAGATGACACTACCATTCTGCCTCTATAGATGACACTACCATTCTGCCTCTATAGATGACACTACCATTCTGCCTCTATAGATGACACTACCATTCTGCCTCTATAGATGACACTACCATTCTGCCTCTATAGATGACACTACCATTCTGCCTCTATAGATGACACTACCATTCTGCCTCTATAGATGACACTACCATTCTGCCTCTATAGATGACACTACCATTCTCTCTATAGATGACACTACCATTCTGCCTCTATAGATGACACTACCATTCTGCCTCTATAGATGACACTACCATTCTGCCTCTATAGATGACACTACCATTCTGCCTCTATAGATGACACTACCATTCTGCCTCTATAGATGACACTACCATTCTGCCTCTATAGATGACACTACCATTCTGCCTCTATAGATGACACTACCATTCTGCCTCTATAGATGACACTACCATTCTCTCTATAGATGACACTACCATTCTGCCTCTATAGATGACACTACCATTCTGCCTCTATAGATGACACTACCATTCTGCCTCTATAGATGACACTACCATTCTGCCTCTATAGATGACACTACCATTCTGCCTCTATAGATGACACTACCATTCTGCCTCTATAGATGACACTACCATTCTGCCTCTATAGATGACACTACCATTCTCTCTATAGATGACACTACCATTCTGCCTCTATAGATGACACTACCATTCTGCCTCTATAGATGACACTACCATTCTGCCTCTATAGATGACACTACCATTCTGCCTCTATAGATGACACTACCATTCTGCCTCTATAGATGACACGACCATTCTGCCTCTATAGATGACACTACCATTCTGCCTCTATAGATGACACTACCATTCTCTCTATAGATGACACTACCATTCTGCCTCTATAGATGACACTACCATTCTGCCTCTATAGATGACACTACCATTCTGCCTCTATAGATGACACTACCATTCTGCCTCTATAGATGACACTACCATTCTGCCTCTATAGATGACACTACCATTCTGCCTCTATAGATGACACTACCATTCTGCCTCTATAGATGACACTACCATTCTGCCTCTATAGATGACACTACCATTCTCTCTATAGATGACACTACCATTCTGCCTCTATAGATGACACTACCATTCTGCCTCTATAGATGACACTACCATTCTGCCTCTATAGATGACACTACCATTCTGCCTCTATAGATGACACTACCATTCTGCCTCTATAGATGACACTACCATTCTGCCTCTATAGATGACACTACCATTCTGCCTCTATAGATGACACTACCATTCTGCCTCTATAGATGACACTACCATTCTGCCTCTATAGATGACACTACCATTCTCTCTATAGATGACACTACCATTCTGCCTCTATAGATGACACTACCATTCTGCCTCTATAGATGACACTACCATTCTGCCTCTATAGATGACACTACCATTCTGCCTCTATAGATGACACTACCATTCTGCCTCTATAGATGACACTACCATTCTGCCTCTATAGATGACACTACCATTCTGCCTCTATAGATGACACTACCATTCTGCCTCTATAGATGACACTACCATTCTCTCTATAGATGACACTACCATTCTGCCTCTATAGATGACACTACCATTCTGCCTCTATAGATGACACTACCATTCTGCCTCTATAGATGACACTACCATTCTCTCTATAGATGACACTACCATTCTGCCTCTATAGATGACACTACCATTCTGCCTCTATAGATGACACTACCATTCTGCCTCTATAGATGACACTACCATTCTCTCTATAGATGACACTACCATTCTGCCTCTATAGATGACACTACCATTCTGCCTCTATAGATGACACTACCATTCTGCCTCTATAGATGACACTACCATTCTGCCTCTATAGATGACACTACCATTCTGCCTCTATAGATAACACTACCATTCTGCCTCTATAGATGACACTACCATTCTGCCTCTATAGATGACACTACCATTCTGCCTCTATAGATGACACTACCATTCTGCCTCTATAGATGACACAGCCATTCTGCCTCTATAGACAACACCACCATTCTGCCTCTATAGATGACACTACCATTCTGCCCAGGGACGTATTATCCATCCACTCAATGCTGGCTCATAAATCCACTAATAATTCCTCAAGGAGTCTCCAGCACAGGGAAGAAGAGACATGGGTGGAGCGACAGTGTAAATGTCAGGCTGTGTGTGTGTGTGGCATCAGGGGGAAAAGTTACTGAAGAGTTGTGACTGCTGCTGAGGGATAATAGACTGTATGAGACCTGGGGGGGGCACCTCTATTCACATTAGTCTGAGAAAGAGAGAGGGGGAGGAAGGGAGACAGAAAGAGAGCAAAAGAGAGAGAGAGGGGGAGAGAGAGAGAGAGGAAGGGAGAGAAAGATAGCAAAAGAGAGAGATAGGTAGAGATAGAGAGAGCATGTGGAAGGGAGACAGAGAGAAAGAGAGAGAGGTGAGGTGTAGTGATGAGAGTATACTGCACCACTGTCTCTCTGGCCAGAGTGAGGGGGATGGGAAGCGTTAAATGCCAGGAGAAATGAGTCTTCCTGATGGTGCTGAATAACAAGTACATTGGCACCGACTGCAGCTTGTTTCCCAAATGGCACCCTATTCCCTATAGAGTGCATAGGGCTCTGGTCAAAAGTAGAACACTATGTAGGGAATAGGGTGGCATTTGGGACTCAGGTCTCCTCTGCCCTGGAGTGGGATGGTTCTGGGACTGGTGAGGGAATAAGGGAGGGAGTGTTCACAGCTCACAGTGTCTCTGAGTCTCCCTTTGATCCTTTAGCTAAGCTGAGCTGAGCGCTCCTCCTTTTTCCAGTTCTCTCTATCCCTCCTCTCCCCCTGCTCCTCTTCTGCCTCCTCCTCCCACTCCCCGGCTACCCTCCTCCTCTCCACCTCTTCTATATTTGTTGTCTATCCCTCTTCTCCTCCTTCTTTCCTTCTCTATATTTTCCTGTATATTCACTCTCTACTTGTCTTCCCTCTCCTCCTCATCCACTTCTTCCTACTCCCTCTCCTCCTCATCCTCTTCTTCCAACTCCCTCTCCTCCTCATCTTCTTACTCCCTCTCCTCATCATCCTCCTCTTCCTACTCCTTCTCCTCCTTATTCTCCCTCTCCTTTTCCTTGTCTTTCACTAGAAAGACAGTGATCTCAAAGCCAGGCTGCACGGAGTATGGAGAAGGAGGGAGAAGTGAGGAGGGAGTGGTGAGGAGGGAGTGAGAGGAGGGAGAGGTGAGGAGGGAGTGAGAGGAGGGAGAGGTGAGGAGGGAGTGAGAGGAGGGAGTGAGAGGAGGGAGAGGTGAGGAGGGAGAGGTGAGGAGGGAGTGAGAGGAGGGAGTGAGAGGAGGGAGAGGTGAGGATGGAGTGAGAGGAGGGAGTGAGAGGAGGGAGAGGTGATGAGGGAGTGAGAGTAAGGAGAGGTAAGGAGGGAGTGAGAGGAGGGAGTGAGAGGAGGGAGAGGTGAGGAGGGAGTGAGAGGAGGGAGTGAGAGGAGGGAGGGAGAGGAGGGAGAGGTGAGGAGGGAGTGAGAGGAGGGAGAGGTGAGGAGGGAGTGAGCGGAGGGAGTGAGAGGAGGGAGTGAGAGGAGGGAGAGGTGAGGAGGGAGTGAGAGGAGGGAGTGAGAGGAGGGAGAGGTGAGGAGGGAGTGAGAGGAGGGAGTGAGAGGAGGGAGAGGTGAGGAGGGAGTGAGAGGAGGGAGTGAGAGGAGGGAGAGGTGAGGAGGGAGTGAGAGGAGGGAGAGGTGAGGAGGGAGTGAGAGGAGGGAGTGAGAGGAGGGAGAGGTGAGGAGGGAGTGAGAGGAGGGAGTGAGAGGAGGGAGAGGTGAGGAGGGAGTGAGAGGAGGGAGTGAGAGGAGGGAGAGGTGAGGAGGGAGTGAGAGGAGGGAGTGAGAGGAGGGAGTGAGAGGAGGGAATGCAGTCTGGTCTGCAGTCTGGGAGCCATGATGAGAGAATCAGGTGTTGCGTCGTCTTCGGTGACATAATGTGATAGAAAAGCAAGGTTCATCCTAAGGCTGGCCCTCAGAGCGGCGCAGACGGGATCCTGCCTGCCCGGTTGCATCCCATATTGCACCCTACACTGTGCACTACTTTTGACCAGAGCCCTATGGGCCCTCATCAAAAGTAGTGTACTACATAGGGAACAGGGTGCCATTTGGGATGTAGCTGTGGTCTGCCTGGGAGAAATAGATTTTCCAGGGGCTTGGTTCCTTTAGGGCGTAAAAAAAGGGGGCAACGAACAGGGAGAAGGGATATTTCCAAGTACGTGTTTCTGATTTAGCATCTCAATATGTGGCAGGGAGTCAGGGTATTACGGTGTAGAAGGGAGGATTCTCACTAACGTTCAGCTAGAACTCTCTACCTGCTGTCAGGGTTCTTTTCTCTACAACGGATTCCCTGATATCGGTAGATGTGATGTACACCGTGTATTGACTGACTCACACTCTAGCTTCTTTAATACTCTCCTAGAGAACAGGGATCTTCAATCAGTCAGGCTGAGTCTGTGTCAGCATCCCAAATTACACCCTAGTCCTTATGTTGTGCACTACTTCTGATGAGGGCCCATAGGGCTCCCATAGGGCTCTGGGCAAAAGTAGTATACTTTGTAGGGAATAGGGTGCCATATGGAACTTACATTCTGTCTGAATGCTACCAGTGTGTTTCTTTGCCTCTGCTAGCGTGGGTGGAAATAGGGCTGTGACTGGGTTCTGCTGTGACCAGTGGCTCGCTACCCAGCAGTGCATCCTAATAGCCATGACGTGTGGGTCACAATCTTCAAAGAGAGGCATCGTGTGGTTGACTAGCTGAAGAGCAGGGAAAAACACATTCATGACGACGGGCTATAACTGCCTATAAAGGAGAGGTACCCTAGTAAGGACTGACGCCTTTACTCGCTAGCTAGTAGTGGAATGAGGTTGCATTGATAGGGGTTGTCTTTCTCAGCTATGAGAAGAAGGGGAAGCGGTTGTCTAAGGGGCATTTTGGTTTCGACACTATTAAACATGTTTTGTAACACCAACACCTTGGATAAAGTCTTTCAGAGTCCCACTTGTCATAACTCTCCGTCCCTGGCAATAGATAACAGTAAAACTCCAGCCAACATATTTAAAAAGGTTAAAGGTGAATTCAAATCTCCCAGCGTTCCCTTCCGCCATCTTTCTTTTAAACGTGTAACTCACTCTCTTCATTTCCCTCTTTATTAATTAGTATTCTGTATTCTCCCATCTCTACCTCCGTCTTCCCCTCTGTTTCTGTCTCTCCTCTCTGCCGTCCACCATCTGAGGTCACTCCGACCTCTACCTCCGTCTTCCCCTCTGTTTCTGTCTCTCCTCTCTGCCGTCACTCCGACCTCTGAGGTCACTCCGACCTCTCCACCGGATGATGAGCCGAAGGGTTTCAAAACTTTTTTTGAACACGTGTGCTTTGGACGCTCCAAAATCATTCATCAGACATAAATCAGAGCTGCTTTGAAGGGGTTTAAAAACATATATTTTAAGAGCATGATGATTTTCAGAGAAGAGCCACCAACCACTAATTATCACCAAACCTAGAAACGTTCCATGTCGTAAAGCAGACGCAAAGCCCCTTCAGACATTTTTTCTCTCAGAAAACGACACTAAATCACCAAACGACAACCATCGATGTTAAATTCCCTCGCTGGCCCAAGTTATGAGTCATTTTGACCGATAAAAAATTGCAAATCCGGGGAATGCTTTGTAAATGATACAGTCCTCTGGAATAAAGGTTTTAAATCTATACAGCCCTGAAATCTTAAACCCGCTCCGTTGGTTTCTGTGGTCCCTGTCAGTCATTCTTCCCCCAGTGGGGAGAAAGTGATATTTTGCTGCCGCAGGGGAATGACCTTTTCACCACAAAACCCATCTTACCCCTGTAATACAGAGAGGATTTTCCAAAAGAGAGAGAAAGAAAGAGAGGGGGGAGAAAGGAGCGAGCGAGTGAAAGGGGCGGGAAAGAATAAGAGAGAGAGGGCGAGATAGATGGTAAATGGAGAGAGAGAGAGAGAAGGCATACACCCCTCTGAGCCAACCAGAAGACATGGGCCTGAGCGCCTGAACAGTCAGAAGACCAGAGCGACAGCATGAAGAGACAACTGGAGCCTCTCCGCTTCCTCTCTCCTCTTGTTGGCTCTACTTGAAGTGTGACGTGATATCAGGATTTATGCAACAGGAGGACATGCCAATGGGTAACACCTGCAGTATTGTCTTCTGCTTTGATAGTCCTAAGCACATTCACTATGTCTTCCTGACACACGTGCAGACACAACGAAGCTTCTACGGACTTTTCCAGAGGGTCAGCAAGTTCTCATATACACACATGCCCTGATCTAGACCTCCAGTTACACAGATAACGCCCCACAGACTGACCTGATCTAGACCCCAAGTTACACACAGATAACGCCCCCAGACTGACCTGATCTAGACCACCAGATACACACAGATAACGCCCCCAGACTGACCTGATCTAGACCTCCAGTTACACAGATAACGCCGCACAGACTGACCTGATCTAGACCGCAGTTACACACTGATAACGCCCCCAGACTGACCTGATCTAGAACCCAGTTACACACTGATAACGCCCCCAGACTGACCTGATCTAGACCTCCAGTTACACAGATAACGCCGCACAGACTGACCTGATCTAGACCCCCAGTTAAACACAGATAACGCCCCCAGACTGACCTGATCTAGAGCCCCAGTTACACACAGATAACGCCCCACAGACTGACCTGATCTAGACCCCCAGTTACACACAGATAACGCCCACAGACTGACCTGATCTAGACCCTCAGTTACACACAGATAACGCCCCCAGACTGACCTGATCTAGACCCCCAGTTACACACAGATAACGCCCACAGACTGACCTGATCTAGACCTCCAGTTACACACAGATAACGCCCCACAGACTGACCTGATCTAGACCCCCAGTTACGCACAGATAACACCCCACAGACTGCTCCATTAGTCAGCACATAAACAAGACGTCACTGCTGGGAAAAGGACCAGGTCCCACTGCACTCACTCCCCTATATGGAGTTACCATACACAGCAGAATAGTTTACTGCTGCAGCCATTATAAACAAATACCTCATAGTAGGCTGGCTAGACCCCAGTGAAGACCAACATCGATGTCCCTTTGACAAGGCATTCAACTTTCACACCTTACCCTGCCATACTGGTCACGTCACTGCAACACACCTCATCTCTCCCACTGAGATTATCTGACGTCTCGCACACATTCACAACTTAAAGGGGTATTTCACCCAAACTACAAAAATAACATTTGGGTTTCCTTACCCTGTAAGACAGTGATCCATGCTTTGGTTTAGTTATTGGTTTTTAACCAATGTGTCATTGTGTAATGAGGGTGCACTATCCCTTCAACAGGCTTGATGGGAAGTGGTTTAGCTCATAACACTGCTAATGCTTTACTACTGCTGCTGGTTCCCACACCCATAGAGTGACCCCACAGGGGTCAAATAAATAATGATCCCCCTTCTACAAACACACCAGGTATGTGGCCTTGGGTAAAGCCCTCCTAGTAAACACTGTCCGTATCTGTAACTCACTCCCCACAGCTAATAACCCTCTGTCTGTAGGAATGATTTGACCATCCATCCTCTCTTGGAGGACAGGCTGCCATTCTGCCCTTTTCCTTTTTAACCCATTCAACACTCAGAGGACTTTTCAATGGAGCAGCTGCAGTCCTCGAAGACTCAACTTTCACCCAAGTTGTCCGTCTACAGTCCTATTCAGCGGGTTTGACTTGGTTACAGAGATATAAAGGAGATCCCCGGCCTTCCATTGAGCTCTGTAGCAGGCTAGCCCAGGGTTGAGCAACGCTCAGTAGATACACTCATTAGATATACCCTCATCATGATGTTCTGAAGGCCAAAGTACTATGGGAGCTCTATCCACACCTTGTTTCAGTATCTGCTTGTTAGATATGTTGACAATGAGTATGACGTGTCTCCCCTCTGACGCCCAGGATGCGCCGATTCAAACTCCCATTAGACAGCTCTGCAAGCGTTATAATCTCAAAATAAGTTTGTTACTCACCAAATATAGAGTTTCGCTGAAGAACTATCTTAAATTACTCCCATGACGGCTGGTATGTACTTCCAGAAAAGGTCTAAATCAAAAAGTACAAGCAACCGAAAAAAATTCCTGTTCAGCATCTCCAATCAATCATAACTGCCACACACAGGTCAGAAGTAAACAACATTGGAGATTCTAAAGAGGATTTTTTTCAGTTGCTTGTTGATTTTTATTTAGACCTTTTCTGGAAGTACATATCGGCCGTCATGGGAGTAAGTTCAGATAGTTCCTCAGCGAAACTCTATATTTGGTGAGTAACAAACTTACTTTGAGATTATAACGCTTGCAGAGCTGTCTAATGGGAGTTTGAATCTCTACTTCCTGGGCGTCAGAGGGGAGACATGTCATACTCATCGTCTACATCTTTATCGCATAGATACTGGGGCATCCACACCTTAGACTGAGACACACACATACAGTATGCAACACACACAAATTCAGGCAGTCTTTGTCAACTGCCCAGGATGAGGGACTCGTCAAAGCTGAATACACACTGATAGCTGATAACATCATCAGCAACCAATCAGAGAGAGAGAAGGAGAGAGGACAAGAGTCCCCCACTGGAGACATCCAGAAAGGCCTGGCGGCTGAGGGGGTGAAGGTGACTCCAACCTCCATCCTCCAACCATCAATCTTGATCTTGTGTGTCATTTCAACCAAGGCCACCATCTGTGCTGGTCGGGGCTCTGAATGGCAACAACATGGTCTGGAAGGTTCCTTTCCGCGCTACTCGCTCCCACCCTGACAAGCCTGTCGATTCCTAGGTGTTTAAGAGAGAGAGGCGGGGTGGTCTCTTCGGGAGAGACCTCCTCCAAGAAACGTTTTATTTATTCCACCTCCGCAGAGACATATGGAGGGTAGAGGGACCGCCCACCACTCTGTGGACCCTCGAGGGGCCCCTGAAAACTGTGGCCCTTGAAAACTGTACTTAAAATGCGACGCAACTAGGGCCAGAAAAAGCACTTCAAAGTCCCTTTTAAACGCCAATCCCATTTACTTTATGGAGCGGTTGTGGAAAAGGAATGAAATGTGAGTTGTAGTGTATATATTGACATTGCTGTGGAATATGTCTAATGTGTTTGGCTTGTGCTCGTGAAAGGGTCCTTTGCAGAAAGTTATATTTAGGCTCCTGAGCTGAACAGTCAACCCACCAGCTGGTATTTGTATTTGTGACTAGAGGATACGGCTCTCTGGGGAATTCGGAGCGCGAGCGAGAGCACGTGTCAGTGTATGAGCGAGAGATGACAATCACGCCTGTGAACAAACAACCTCAGACGGGCCGGTAAACACAATTAGGGAGCGATGAACGACGGATGACGCTAGCTGTAATTGGCAAACGTCATTAGAGCTGGAGAGCAACAGGAGAGTAACTATTTCCCTGAGCGTGATTTCCTTCAGTATAGTACTACAAACACACGAAGACAGCATAACATTCCCTGCAATGTGATTCCTTCAAACAAAATGACGATTCCTGGAGTGCACTAGTTTGTTGGCAGTGGAGTGTCTGTACTACAGTGCACTATCAAGCACATCACCATGCAGCAGTGTCCCTAGCACTTTAACGCACCCTATTCACCTGTCAACGATGTTGTATACTCTCCACTTCTCCTCTTATCCCTCATCAGACACCTTGACTCCTCCACAACTCAACACACAGCCTCCACTGTTTTACTGGGCCCTTGATATCTTGGGTTATCTCTCAACAACCAGGCACGGCTAATTGAATACAGAGCCGGGAGGAGATAGGAATCTGTTCAGTGTGTCAGTGGATTAGTAGGGCCTTGATACTGTCACCACGGTAACTGAGTAGGAGGAGCAGGAGGAGGAGACGTAGTTCCTTCCCTGGCTTATCCCTAATGACCCGGGTGCATCACCACTCAGTAACATCCCACAGATAACGCTTCCTTCCTGCCTGCCATCTCCCAGGATCTTTGTAATCGGGGAGGGGGATTAGATCATAAGATGTTTGCGAACCCGACCATACACACTCTCTTTCATAATTATTTACTCCATTTGTTTATTTATTCTGGTCTATTTGTTGTCATTTGTCATTATTCGTTATTTGTCTTCATTTTCTACCTCTGTCTCTTTTCCACACAAGAAACAAGCATCTGTCTCCCAGCCGCAGCCATCTACGCATTGGCAGTATCATCGTGCCAAAGACCTTGGGAGCCCCCGTACAACTTTGACACAACTTTTCTGCCGCAAAGTCGTGTTGCTTGCTGAGCGGGAGACCTTGAGCTGTGCTGTGGTGAGACGACACAGCCTCCTCCTCAGAGGTTTCTGCCTGGACCAGGTTGGGCGCGGCGTGTTCCTGTCTGGGCCCTGAGCTGACCGTAACACAACCACACAGTTATTCAGCCATTGGGAGCTGAAACAGTGTCCTGGAAGTGTCCACATGGTGTCCATCAGAACCCTTGGGAAAGAGGAGATATACTGCCAAAACCCTCATCCTCTAACTTTAATCTTGATAAAACTTCCCTTCTCTGACCCTTTCCGTTCACATGACCTCAGCTAGCTCCCACTGATAGTTTCTTGAATATCTTCTTCGTCCTCCTACTCATCCTCCTGCTCCTAGAATGTGGTGAAAGCTCTATGTTCTGGGAAACTACAACACAGGCCTCAGAGAAGAGGCAGGGTTTTCTGGCTTGGCACTCAACACTACGGAAGGATTTAAAGTGAGAGAGCACAACAGGGTTACACTGACCACAGGGTTTATGGGGGATGGAGGCTGTTTCTTTCTCTGTTGTAACCCTGATTTGTAGTCTTTACGGAACCACAATGGCAAGCTATGCTGATAGGATTGTTTTCAGTCATTCAATCACACTGTATTTATAGAGCACATGTCTTACAGGGGATGCATTTCCAAGAGTTGTCTAAACATACACATGCTGATGCTACAAACACTGTAATACCATTGTGTTTGACAGGCAGCCTAAATACACAACTGACCCAAGATCAGTGTCTATGAGCAACTTCAACCTACACCGTGACTGTACAATCCTCACTGATTCCTCAGGTTCTCCTAGTCACCCACAATGCACCTTTGGGCAACATTGGGTTGTTACCATGAGAACATAGAAACTACTAAACCCACAAACAACGTGGGCTCGAAGGCACTGCATCTCAGTGCTAGAGGCGTCACTACACTACATACACCCTGGTTCGAATCCAGGCTGTATCACAACCGGCCGTGATTGGGAGTCCCATAGAGTGGTGCACATTTGGCCCAGTGTCTCCCGGGTTTGGCCGGTGTAGGCCGTCATTGTAAATAAGAATTTGTTATAAAATAAAGGTTAAACATGATTAATTTGATTTAAAACATGAAAAGGCACAGCGCGAGTTGGAGGCCTTCCAAACAGGTGCTGGGCCAGATCCCAGCAGCAGGTTCTAGCTGAAGCGTACTGTGTTTTTATGGTTAATGTATTATCTCATCTGCCCAGGTTATCAGTGGCTTTCCTATCTGACTCTGAGAGAGATAAATGTGACTGTCTGGAGGAAGTGTTTGTCTGCCTCCAAAATGGCACACCCTATATAGTTCACTACTTTTGACCAGGGCCCATGAGGACATAGTGACTATGTAGGGAATAGGGTGTCATTTGTGACACAGCACTAGTCTTCTCAGGCTGAGGATCAGGGCTCTCCAGCCACGGTATAGACTTCAAACACACAGGCCTCAGATCAGCGTTAGGGGATTGACAGATATGGATGACGGGGTGTATTGTTCCAGGGCAAGACTCTGCAGGTGTCTCTCCAAGGAACCCAACCCCACTGCTGGAGGACACTTCAGAGGAGAGGGTCTGTCATAGGGCATGTCAACATATACGTTTCCATGACTATACACACACAAACACATATATACACACACATTAGGCAACCATATACACATGCCACCACATGCACACACTAGATTTCTCATACACACAAACACACAAACATGCACACGCACGGATGGACGCAGGCCCGCACACTCAGAAACCCCCCCACATATATACACACACAGAACAGATACCCAATGTGACATATTTTCTATTCAGGATGTATTTAGTTTCATCTGCTAGAACAGACTTTACTGTCTTCCAAAGAGAAAGGCCGGTGTCCAACATCTCACATCTCTCAGGTAGCATCAAAGTGTCTTCCTGCAGGGCTGGATCAAACAGGAACACTCGGCAGCCCTCAGTCTGTAAGTATACGGTACCATAACAGCACTATGGCTGAAACTCAAGAGCAGGAACACTGAACGTGCTGAAGTTAAAGTGAGGTTGATCTGATATATCGTAGTAGTTCATATTTCCAAAGTACTTGTGGCTTTTTGCTTTGATGTTGAATTATCTAAAACTATGAAGGTATCAACGTTTTCTATGTGGCCTCTGCAACGGGTAGGTGTTTACCCAGGCCAGTCAATGGGTAGGTGTTTACCCAGGCCAGTGAATGGGTAGGTGTTTACCCAGGCCAGTGAATGGGTAGGTGTTTACCCAGGCCAGTGAATGGGTAGGTGTTTACCCAGGCCAGTGAATGGGTAGGTATTTAACCAGGCCAGTGAATGGGTAGGTGTTTACCCAGGCCAGTCAATGGGTAGGTGTTTACCCAGGCCAGTGAATGGGTAGGTGTTTACCCAGGCCAGTGAATGGGTAGGTATTTAACCAGGCCAGTGAATGGGTAAGTATTTACCCAGGCCAGTCAATGGGTAGGTGATTACCCAGGCCAGTGAATGGGTAGGTGTTTACCCAGGCCAGTGAATGGGTAGGTTTTTACCCAGGCCAGTCAATGGGTAGGTGATTAGCCAGGCCAGTCAATGGGTAGATGTTTACCCAGGCCAGTGAATGGGTAGGTGTTTAACCAGGCCAGTCAATGGGTAGGTGATTAGCCAGGCCAGTCAATGGGTAGGTGATTACCCAGGCCAGTGAACGGGTAGGTGATTAACCAGGCCAGTCAATGGGTAGGTATTTACCCAGGCCAGTGAATGGGTAGGTTTTTACCCAGGCCAGTCAATGGGTAGGTGATTAGTCAGGCCAGTCAATGGGTAGGTGTTTACCCAGGCCAGTCAATGGGTAGGTGTTTAACCAGGCCAGTCAATGGGTAGGTGTTTAACCAGGCCAGTCAATGGGTAGGTGATTACCCAGGCCAGTCAATGGGTAGGTGATTACCCAGACTAGTCAATGATTACCCAGGCCAGTCAATGGGTAGGTGTTTACCCAGGCCAGTCAATGGGTAGGTGTTTACCCAGGTGATTACCCAGACCAGTCAATGATTACCCAGGCCAGTCAATGGGTAGGTGATTACCCAAACCAGTCAATGATTACCCAGGCCAGTCAATGAGTAGGTGTTTACCCAGGTGATTACCCAGTCCAATTTAAGCTTGACTCAGATGAAAAGGTACAGGATTTATTAGATCCTAATGAAATACTTCACACTTGGACTAAGTCACCAGAAATCATTTTTCCTCCTTGATTCTCCCAGCTAGCAGATTTCCTTTCCCTAAACCCTGCATGCTGGACCAAGGTGTCACGTGACCATGGAGATCTAATCAGTCAGACCAAACTTCGAGAGGAAACAGGGATGAATTATAACCCCCAGCCTATGCTGTGCTCATTCTCTATCTGCGTCCCAAATGACAGCCGATTCCCTTTATAGTGCACTACTTTTGACCAGGGCTTTAAAGGGAACAGGGTGCCATTTGGGATACAGACAAAGACTCTTTGTTCCTGGTCAGATGTTGGAGGTGAACAGCACATGGCGGTCGACAAGGCAATGTCATCAGCCTGGCACTGGGAAGTTGTTCATGTCCAACCTGCTGTGTCTGGCCATGGGCTGGTAGATCAAAGGACAACAGTTATCACCTGACTGAAGTGCAGAGAGAGAGTCACACACACACAGACACACAGTTTTGCCACCATGACTTCACTGTGTGACCAAAGTAAAGTCTGTCATAGTCTTTTCATTCAGTGGTGAATCAGCACTAACATGACTAAAAATGGCCAACAAGGCTTTTATGAGACTCCAGTTGCCGGTGTCATCTACAGGGATGAAATTATACAATGACTACGAGGTTAAAGTGCAGACACTTCTACATGAATGTGGATGCTACCATGATTACGGATAGTCCTCAATGAATTGTGAATAATGACGATTGAGAAAATTAGACACACAAATATCATACCCCCAAGACCTTGCTCTAGGTTAATGGTGGAGGGAACTGGCCTTGCTCTAGGTTAATGGTGGAGGGAACTGGCCTTGCTCTAGGTTAATGGTGGAGGGATCTGGCCTTGCTCTAGGTTAATGGTGAGGGAACTGGCCTTGCTCTAGGTTAATGGTGAGGGAACTGGCCTTGCTCTAGGTTAATGGTGGAGGGATCTGGCCTTGCTCTAGGTTAATGGTGGAGGGATCTGGCCTTGCTCTAGGTTAATGGTGGAGGGAACTGGCCTTGCTCTAGGTTAATGGTGGAGGGATCTGGCCTTGCTCTAGGTTAATGGTGGAGGGATCTGGCCTTGCTCTAGGTTAATGGTGGAGGGATCTGGCCTTGCTCTAGGTTAATGGTGGAGGGAACTGGCCTTGCTCTAGGTTAATGGTGGAGGGAACTGGCCTTGCTCTAGGTTAATGGTGGAGGGATCTGGCCTTGCTCTAGGTTAATGGTGAGGGAACTGGCCTTGCTCTAGGTTAATGGTGAGGGAACTGGCCTTGCTCTAGGTTAATGGTGAGGGAACTGGCCTTGCTCTAGGTTAATGGTGAGGGAACTGGCCTTGCTCTAGGTTAATGGTGAGGGAACTGGCCTTGCTCTAGGTTAATGGTGGAGGGATCTGGCCTTGCTCTAGGTTAATGGTGGAGGGATCTGGCCTTGCTCTAGGTTAATGGTGGAGGGAACTGGCCTTGCTCTAGGTTAATGGTGGAGGGATCTGGCCTTGCTCTAGGTTAATGGTGGAGGGATCTGGCCTTGCTCTAGGTTAATGGTGGAGGGAACTGGCCTTGCTCTAGGTTAATGGTGGAGGGAACTGGCCTTGCTCTAGGTTAATGGTGGAGGGATCTGGCCTTGCTCTAGGTTAATGGTGAGGGAACTGGCCTTGCTCTAGGTTAATGGTGAGGGAACTGGCCTTGCTCTAGGTTAATGGTGAGGGAACTGGCCTTGCTCTAGGTTAATGGTGAGGGAACTGGCCTTGCTCTAGGTTAATGGTGAGGGAACTGGCCTTGCTCTAGGTTAATGG
This sequence comes from Oncorhynchus mykiss, assembly GCF_013265735.2. Taxonomy (NCBI): domain Eukaryota; kingdom Metazoa; phylum Chordata; class Actinopteri; order Salmoniformes; family Salmonidae; genus Oncorhynchus; species Oncorhynchus mykiss. Next base: position 13,325,688 of record NC_048585.1, read on the forward strand.
TGGAGGGATCTGGCCTTGCTCTAGGTTAATGGTGGAGGGATCTGGCCTTGCTCTAGGTTAATGGTGGAGGGAACTGGCCTTGCTCTAGGTTAATGGTGGAGGGATCTGGCCTTGCTCTAGGTTAATGGTGGAGGGATCTGGCCTTGCTCTAGGTTAATGGTGGAGGGAACTGGCCTTGCTCTAGGTTAATGGTGGAGGGAACTGGCCTTGCTCTAGGTTAATGGTGGAGGGATCTGGCCTTGCTCTAGGTTAATGTTGGAGATTAGAGAATAGAGAAGATAGACCTATTTGATGATGTGCTCAGGGTGTGATATCCCAAAAAAGAATACCAACTCTACTTCTCAAGGTCTTAAGCCTATTAAACAGCAGTGAAAACCATGATACATCAAGTTTGTCAAAACGAGTGGAAAATTAAATGAATTATACCATTTGTTTTCCTCGTTGGGAGTTTTTACCAGTCAGGGTTACCATAGCCACTCTGGCAGGAAGGCTGCTCTCAGACTAGCGGCGCTACGGCGCTGGTGATTAGATCTTAACCTTGGAGAGGGAACACTCAGGCGTAAAGATCATTATTTCTTTCTCCCTGGCTCCTAATTAAGGCCGTTTTGTTAATAAATGGGAATGTTGTTTAAATGCTCATGACCTCACCGTTAAGCAAAACAATAACACGGGTCAAAAACAAATCTCGCCCTTCGCCGGATCGTTCAATAGAAGCCGGTGGCTAATTAACCACAAAGCACAGTCTCTTAGTTCTCGAGGCCCGCCAGAGCGCCAGCGTTGCTCCATTTCTCCTCTCTGGATCCACCCTTGTCCCAGAGCCCATTCCTTCATGGTCTGAATCTTAATAAAATAACAGAGAGGGAATGGAGTGCTGACGGGCCCAATCCCAAATCTGATTAACCCGTTTGACCCCAGAGGAGAGTTTTCTGAGGCTGATGGAAAAATGGAGAGGTAGAGGGAGTCATCTGATAACTGACCCCTAATATGGTAGCCAGGATTGCAGATAATGAAAAGTTAAAGAGCCAGGTTAACGCTGATGGCATCAATCAGGACCTGAACTCGTCCACCCAGTCCAAACCTCTATTATGGTCCATTGTAAACCATAACCACTGAGGCCATTACAACCCCATCCAAACCCTCCAAACTACTATCCAATAAGGGTTGTGGGTAGTATACTCCGTTCTGTGTTTCCTCTGGGGCTAATGACATGCCTAGACATGTGTACTGTAATTAGGCCGGTCACTGAGAGGGGAACGCAAACTTATTATCAAACAAAGGTCATCGTGTTGCTCCGCTGGCGTCTGAAACACTGCCCTCCGCTCATCTATCATCCGCCTTGTCCAAAATCCTGATGATACCTAGGCTGAGAGACAGACAGACTCCCCGTCAGCAAGAAGCCGCCCCTGGAACTACTAGCTCGGTCCCAGCGCCCCGTTCTTATTTACAGGGCTGGAGTGCAGGGGCTATCCAAACAGAACACGCAGGCATCGGCCAATGCGTGGACACCCTTGCCAAGTCCAACAAGCTCAGGTCTCTGCAGATCCACAGACACGGCCTCTCCCCTCTTGTTTCCATCCCTTCCTTAAACAAGCCCCTCACTGACCTTTGTGTTGTCTTTTCGTCCTAAATGACGTTTCCGCCTCTGTGCGGATGTCAACATAAGCAAAGAAAATAACAGAGAGAGATCCACTACCAATGTACTGTACAGACGACAGCTGTCCCCCACATGAGCGGTTAGCATTAGCATGCTAGCTCCCAGTCTCAGACAGTGCTGCATTGATGCGCCTGTTTAGACTAGAGAATATATGTTTTCTGTGAAAGCAGGGGCGGGGCTGCAGCCCTATAGCAGCAGCCACCGGAGCCTGTTCCAGATACGGAGGACCCTGCTGCGGCGGCCATGAGCTAAAGCCTTTCACCTGACGTGCTCCTGGAGAGACACAGCTGTATAAATATAGACAGCGAAGCCCAGTGCCTGGGCTCAAACACACATGGTGTAAGAGGTGTTCCTGGGGTGCCAGCCCGGGGCATAACAACTGTCAGGAAAGAGAGGTGTATTCAGGTTTCTGTGCTAGGTGAGAATCCACATTTCTCTCTCACTGTGAGAAAACAGATGCATTTGTTAGCTAGGAGGGACGGTAAAACAAGTGTCTACCAACAACAAAAATGGTTTTGCAGCTAGATATTCTATAACTACAGTGCCTTGCGAAAGTATTCGGCCCCCTTGAACTTTGCGACCTTTTGCCACATTTCAGGCTTCAAACATAAAGATATAAAACTGTATTTTTTTGTGAAGAATCAACAACAAGTGGGACACAATCATGAAGTGGAACAACATTTATTGGATATTTCAAACTTTTTTAACAAATCAAAAACTGAAAAATTGGGTGTGCAAAATTATTCAGCCCCTTTACTTTCAGTGCAGCAAACTCTCTCCAGAAGTTCAGTGAGGATCTCTGAATGATCCAATGTTGACGTAAATGACTAATGATGATAAATACAATCCACCTGTGTGTAATCAAGTCTCCGTATAAATGCACCTGCACTGTGATAGTCTCAGAGGTCCGTTAAAAGCGCAGAGAGCATCATGAAGAACAAGGAACACACCAGGCAGGTCCGAGATACTGTTGTGAAGAAGTTTAAAGCCGGATTTGGATACAAAAAGATTTCCCAAGTTTTAAACATCCCAAGGAGCACTGTGCAAGCGATAATATTGAAATGGAAGGAGTATCAGACCACTGCAAATCTACCAAGACCTGGCCGTCCCTCTAAACTTTCAGCTCATACAAGGAAAAGACTGATCAGAGATGCAGCCAAGAGGCCCATGATCACTCTGGATGAACTGCAGAGATCTACAGCTGAGGTGGGAGACTCTGTCCATAGGACAACAATCAGTCGTATATTGCACAAATCTGGCCTTTATGGAAGAGTGGCAAGAAGAAAGCCATTTCTTAAAGATATCCATAAAAAGTGTTGTTTAAAGTTTGCCACAAGCCACCTGGGAGACACACCAAACATGTGGAAGAAGGTGCTCTGGTCAGATGAAACCAAAATTGAACTTTTTGGCAACAATGCAAAACGTTATGTTTGGCGTAAAAGCAACACAGCTCATCACCCTGAACACACCATCCCCACTGTCAAACATGGTGGTGGCAGCATCATGGTTTGGGCCTGCTTTTCTTCAACAGGGACAGGGAAGATGGTTAAAATTGATGGGAAGATGGATGGAGCCAAATACAGGACCATTCTGGAAGAAAACCTGATGGAGTCTGCAAAAGACCTGAGACTGGGACAGAGATTTGTCTTCCAACAAGACAATGATCCAAAACATAAAGCAAAATCTACAATGGAATAGTTCAAAAATAAACATATCCAGGTGTTAGAATGGCCAAGTCAAAGTCCAGACCTGAATCCAATCGAGAATCTGTGGAAAGAACTGAAAACTGCTGTTCACAAATGCTCTCCATCCAACTTCACTGAGCTCGAGCTGTTTTGCAAGGAGGAATGGGAAAAAATTTCAGTCTCTCAATGTGCAAAACTGATAGAGACATACCCCAAGCGACTTACAGCTGTAATCGCAGCAAAAGGTGGCGCTACAAAGTATTAACTTAAGGGGGCTGAATAATTTTGCACGCCCAATTTTTCAGTTTTTGATTTGTTAAAAAAGTTTGAAATATCCAATAAATGTCGTTCCACTTCATGATTGTGTCCCACTTGTTGTTGATTCTTCACAAAAAAAAACAGTTTTATATCTTTATGTTTGAAGCCTGAAATGTGGCAAAAGGTCGCAAAGTTCAAGGGGGCCGAATACTTTCGCAAGGCACTGTATATTAAGTTGGAAATATGAATAACTATCATGAAATATTCAAAAATAATAAACACAAAAATTGGGGTCAACAGAATTGTGTTTTCTGATTGGTCACAGAGAGGCCCACAATTAGAGCCACCCAGCCCAGTCACAGTGCGTAGCTTAGCCACAAGCCAGGTCTGTTTACACTGAGCACGAGGACATGAACCCTGCACTTCATCAGATCCACCCTGCATCTGCTCCTGCCTGTCTGGGCTGGACCTATTGTCTCACTTGAAACGACTCTATCCCAGGGCTGCTAGCATTCATAACCTCTGTGTTAAACTAAACTTGCCTGCATCTGCCTCGCCCATTCAAACACAGTCCATGTGCGGTGCTATGTATGTGTGTGTATGTGTATGTGTGTGTGTGTGTCTCTGTGTCTGTGTGTGTGTGTGTGTCTGTGTGTCTGTTTGTGTGTGTGTCTGTGTGTGTGTGTGTGTGTGTGTGTCTGTGTGTGTGTGTCTCTGTGTCTGTGTGTGTGTGTGTCTGTGTGTCTGTTTGTGTGTGTGTCTGTGTGTGTGTGTGTGTCTCTGTGTGTCTGTGTGTCTGTGTGTCTGTGTGTGTGTGTGTCTGTGTGTCTGTGTGTGTGTGTGTCTGTGTGTCTGTTTGTGTGTGTGTCTGTGTGTGTGTGTCTCTGTGTGTCTGTGTGTGTGTGTGTGTGTCTCTGTGTGTCTGTGTGTGTGTGTGTGTGTGTGTGTGTGTGTGTGTGTCTGTTTGTGTGTCTGTGTCTGTGTCTGTGTGTGTGTGAGTGTGTGTGTGTGTGTGTGTGTGTGTGTGTGTGTGTGTGTGTGTGTGTGTGTGTGTGTGTGTGTGTGTGTGTGTGTGTGCACACCGTTTAGGCTCTTTGCCTTGGTGAGAGTCAGCACTCAGGGTGCAATAGGGTTAATACTGAAGCTTGCAAGGTGCTGTCTGCTACCAGATACCATCTGCAAGGTTTATAGGCCAAGATACAGGGAGGAGGAGGTCCCAGCAGTTGACCTGACTATCAACACATGTCATGCTCTACTCTTCTATATGACCTGTTAGTATTCAGGACCAGGGGACCACCGTTGAGTTTTACGGCCCTCCAAATATTTGGGATTCCAGACATTTCAAAAGTAATTTCGAAAGTCACAAAATGTTACGTTCTTTCTCAATTCGCTCCAAGAACACGCTAGTCTGTAACATCAACATTGCCAATTGCTTTGTGTGAAAGTTATGAAATCCAAGGCAAGGACAGTAGAATAGACACAGACCTGCTGGAGTTATATCTAGAACAACATCGGTCAGATTTGCTCTGGAATCCTGAAGAGTCTTACTGGAAGATATGTGTGTGTTTGTGTGAGAGTGAGAAAGTGAGAGAGTGAGAGAGAGAGAGAGAGAGAGAGAGAGAGAGAGAGAGAGAGAGAGAGAGAGAGAGAGAGAGAGAGAGAGAGAGAGAGAGAGAGAGAGAGAGAGAGAGAGAGAGAGAGAGAGAGAGAGAGAGAGAGAGAGATTAATTCACTCCTCTTGCTGGGCTTTATGCTGGGTTTTCAAAGCATGTAGAAGATGTTTTGATGAAGAGCAAAGGGGCCGTGAATAAAGACCTAGTTCCATCTGTTACACTGGGAACTGTCGCTCTATGTGTTTTAACTCTGGGGGCAATGTCACCATGTTCAACGTAAAGCAGATACTGATACAAAATAAAGCATGTGTTTATTGATTAAGAGCCTGCTGGAGCACAGTCCTTAAATCTTCAATGAGGACAGACAGGCGAGACGCTCAAAGCCCTTTGGTTAACCAGGGAGCAGATCAACGGGTGCCAACATGATGTGGGTGGGGCATAACGCCACGTCATTGACCGTCAACAAATATGTGTTCAAGTATTGAAACATATTTTTTAATTCTTTCCCTCTCGCCTCAGTACAACATTACTGTTTCAGATACCAACAGAGGCTCGTGTTGAAACAACCTCAGATGTAATCCCAGCATTAGGCATCCAGATAGCTTTACCCGACCTGCGTAATATTCTGTACCACACTATGTGAATCACAGGCCCATAAGCCTCGTGTCACTTTCCAACGCAAACATACTTTTGCCCAGTTTGCATACCACTCAAGCCCAGTTGCATTAGGGCAAAGTCTCCTACACAGAGAACAGACAAGCAATTCTGCTAAGTAAGTGAACTGCTGTGTCAGAACACATCTGACTCTTGTTGGGCTTCAGGACAATTACAGTGGAAAATTACCCACAATCCCCCCACGCTTTTCTCTCTTGATAAGATTACATCACATATAGATCTTTGTTAGCGCAGCTTTGTGACTGACTGCCCATCTGAGAGACCAAAAGGAAGAATGAATCACTCAATCTGTATTGGCCCAAAGTGTGCAAACTATCTCAGCAGTGGTACAAAGCAGATCTATCTAGTCTTTCTTGCATCTTTCTGTCGTCCTCTAGTCGTGTTTTCTTTGCCTCCTCCAGTCAAGTCATTAGATTAGATTGACTCATAAAGGACGGAGGGAACGTTTCCTTTCAAGTCTTTGATCCTGCACCAGAGCATGGACAGTGAGCTAAACCTGGAGCTTCCAAGCAACAGACAGACAGGTGAAGTTCTGTTGCTACGGTGAGTTGAGCAGGAGATTAGAACAAAAGTACACTACCTGCTGCATTAATCAGCAGAGAGAACCACCCAGCTAATTGAGCACGTTTTCTTCTTGTTAAAGACTATAATCATGTTAGGACATCTCTGTTCCTCAATGTTATTCCTTCCTTCTGAAGCAGATGAAAGACTGGGTGCCTGCGATGCGTGGCCTGCATTCGAGCCAAATGCTGAAATGTCAAACTTTTGGCAAGCATGGATCACCTTTAATCATCTCATAGCCTGTTTTTTCCCCTCCAGCTAGTCTTTTCTGCTCTTTCCTGGTGCACTCTGTGGGCGGAAGGCTTGTTGGCCGCTCGGGCCACACGTCTGTCCGATAGGCCTAACGGCGGTGTCTTCAACGGAGAGTCAGCGGGTTCAGTCATGTTAGCTACCTGTGGAGTTTATACAGAGAAGCTGAGCCACTCTAACCTCAGACCAACAACATTCCCAAGTTGTATAGTGTAACCTATATTGTAAAAAAAACAGGCAGTTTCGCCGTTGGTCGTAAAGCCAGTTAGCAAGACAGTGTTGGGCATGCCACTAAGTAAAAAACACTAGAGGGAAACAGGAACCATTAGCAAGACAGTGTTGGGCATGCCACTAAGTAAAAACACTAGAGGGAAACAGGAACCAGTTAGCAAGACAGTGTTGGGCATGCCACTAAGTAAAAAACACTAGAGGGAAACAGGAACCATTAGCAAGACAGTGTTGGGCATGACACTAAGTAAAAACACTAGAGGGAAACAGGAACCAGTTAACAAGACAGTGTTGGGCATGCCACTAAGTAAAAACACTAGAGGGAAACAGGAACCATCCCAAAATGGGGTGAAGTGGGTATGTATAAAAGAGTAAACAACTCTGCTATTAAACTGTAACAGCCTGGCTTTTGGTGCCAAGAGCTACTTTAGAGTAAAACCCTGAGGAAAATATGCTCACACACCCACACATTAACACACCCACACACCCACACACCCATACATTAACACACCCACCCATACATTAACACACATTAACACACCCACACACCCACCCATACATTAACACACCCACACACCCACACATTAACACACCCACCCATACATTAACACACATTAACACACCCACACACCCACACATTAACACACCCACACAGTAACACACCCACACACCCACATTTTAACACACCCACACATTAACACAACCACACATTAACACACCCACACACCCACACACGTACACGAGCTCAGATCACAACCATACACACACACACATTAACACACGTACACGAGCTCAGATCACAACCACACACACACACACATTAACACACGTACACGAGCTCAGATCACAACCACACACACACAATGAGACAGAGCTAAAGTGTATAACACTGCCCTCCCATTACATCTGAGGTTTTTATAAGGTACCTTGTAGCAAGAGGCATAAACCTGTGTTTTTCCTGCTCTGCCTACATAGGAACACCTGTGAGAATTGAAGTTCCACTCTTCTCCCACCTATCTGTTATCCTCATCAGCCACACTACCGTAAACCATCAAACTGGCTTCATCTCCCTCACCTGGAATAAGAAACCTAAGGCAGTGGAAGTAAAGGGCCAAGTGTGACATTTTGATCAAGAAGCTTTGGAACACATTCAGTAGGCCTCCACATTGTCCAGACTAATATCTGGATAAGCAGTCACAATCGTTTGATAGTGCGTCTCCCTCTAACTTTTCCCCAACACTCCAAACCCCTGTTCAGGTCATAGAGAAGCCGACGGAGCAGAGGGGATTTGGACAGCCAAAGTTTCCTCTTCTTACTATACCACTGCTGAGATGGCCAGATGTCTGTGATCAACAGAGGGCTCGTTAGTCCGTGGGAGAGGACACTTCTTTTTACCCAGAGGCCCTCTCTCTGGTAGAAGGAGGCGTGGGATTGGCTGGCGGGGGGGAAGAGCTGGACACCCTGCTCTATCAGCACATCTGCAGAGCAGCAAGCTGGTGGAGTGAACCCAAACATCCTGTTCTACAGCACAGTCAGCAAACACACTGATCCTTTGGCCCCGGTCGGCACGGCTTTCAGCAGCGCCTTACGAGGTGCGTGGAGCGTGGACCGTGACTCAGGCCGGACCTTCAGAGTGTTGTGTTTCCCCTCTTGATTGATACAAATAGCTCGGTGTAAATAAGATGACAGTTTCTTCTAAACAGTGCTTCGGAGAGAGTGTCAAGCTCATGGAGTGAGCGGGAGAGCACATCCTTAGCTTATTTCAACAGCTTACATGTTGTGTACTGTGACTGATACCATATGCCTACGTTGATAACTGATTCTAGTGCACAGTAATATGGGGAATGTTTCAACAGAATGAATCCCGCGTCAATCCATCTGAAACGGATACTTCAGATTAGATTTCAATAAAATTGTCTGACCATGTTCTGCATCAGAGACTGGCTGGCTGACAAGCCTTCCATCTTTCCCACGCACCACCGTCTCCCGGCAGCAGCTTCCCGTCTCTCCAGCGGTTGAAGTTATTGTGCAACACATATATACTCCCCCCCCCCCACAAACCTCAGCGCCAGAGGATCTTTTCACCCTAAACGCCGTAACTCAAGCCTCCTCCCCAAGACTAATGGCCCCTGTCAAGAGCATGGAAATGAATATCAGCGAGCGCCTATCCGCCGACAAGGAAGAGGGGCGATGTTTAACAGCCCACTCCCCGGCTGTCCTCCATTATAGCTCTGCTTCTGTGCACTTCCCACTGGATAGAAGTTAGTGGACAAGCCCAGATCAAAGGGGTGAGATGGGGGAATAGACCCTCCCACCACCCCAATGATTGCGTTTGTACACACTAAACAATGTGGTTCTATTTAAAACGTCTTGACTCCAGATTACGGAAAATATTAAGTAGCTTAAACGCGCTGAAGGCCACGCCAGTACAACAACTCTCCACCCCTTCTCCCCCCTCCATCATCCTCTTCTCTCCTCCCTCAGCTGTTCCCTCAGAGGATGAAGGAGGAGCCAGATGCGGGTCTACTAGTCTTTAAAACCTGAATTAGGTGCCTGTATCTGCTTCCAATACAGCGACCGTTAAACCTCCCGTCCACATCTTCTTTGAATGAAGAGCTGAGGTCCGCGCCAGGCGCCGTTAGCGCTGCACAGTGCCCACTGCCAGATTTATACAGATTTACCTCAACCCGCTTCTCTTTTTCTACTGCGGGGAAAAGGTGGGAAGCATCTTTTGAAAGCCAACTGTCTCCTTTGTTCGTCTATGCAGGCGGAAAACCTTGGTAAATCACTTTAAGGTGTCTCTTTCGTGTCAGACACACAGCTCCGCTGAACACAAAAGCCTCTGTCTCTTGCTCTCCGAGTCTGAACAGAAAAATACAGTGAAGAATACACAAGTGATATCAGGTGGGAGAGAGAGGAATGTTCGGTGCCAGACATAAAGCACACCATAGACTTTGGTCCGACAGCCGTTGGCGAGCGACCCCTCTCACATAAAGGCTGTGATTGGACACAATGAGTCTCTTGTCCCTCTGTCATAACACAAGTATTGACACTCCCCTTCCAAGATGGCCGCCACTCCTTCCAGCTCATTAACAGATTATGAAAGAATATTTGTTTGTCCATTCTTCTTAGCGTCAAGGACCATCACACATCTCCCCCGGAGGTTAATGGCTGCCCTGAACCGAGAGTGAACCTATCATGGGTGTAGATACATAAACCAAAGAAAAAGACAAAGATTCCCTGTGTTTCAAAACATCCTACTTACTTACCATGTGGGCAAGGCAATTACGCTATTAAGGAGATTACACGGACAAATATGAGTCTATAGAGCCATTTCTATTCATCAACAGTGAATAGAGAGGAACTTGTTCCTCCATCCGGGAGCACAAAGCAGTGCACAGAGGTCGTTTCTCATGAGCGTGGGCCCAGCAATGGCCGCCCCTTGGCCGGTCGACAAACTTCAACAGTAACAGTACTGGGAAGAAATTAAACTCAGACTCTCAAACGGTCTCACAAGACGCATCAAGGATTGGGCTGTAAAAACATAGGAGCTTTCACAACACAAGTTGGCCAGTAAATAAACTAAGTGCAATTCGTGTCAGGAGACTACCCTGTGAGAACAACTAGCCAGAGTATAAATACCAGCGGTTTGTTAGAGAGGCAGAATGAGGGGAAAAGGAGGGAGAGAAGGAGAGGAGAGGGAGAGGAAGGACAGAAGGAGAGGAGAAGGAGAAGGAGAGAGAGAAGGAGGAGGAGGAGAAGGAGAGAGAGAAGGAGAGCCAGAAGGAGGGAGAGCAGGGAGAGGAGGAGAGGGAGAAGGAGGGGGAGAATGAGGAGGAGAAGAGAGAGAGAGAGGAGGGAGAGAAGGAGAGGGAGAAGGAGGGGGAGAATGAGGAGAAGAAAGAGAGAGCAGGGAGAGGAGGAGAGGGAGAAGGAGGGGGAGAAGGAGGAGGAGAAGAGAGAGAAGGAGGAGGAGAAGGAGAGAGAGAAGGATGGGGAGAAGGAGGAGGAGGAGAAGGAGAAGTAGAGCGAGAATGAGGAGGAGGAGGAGAAGGAGAGAGAGAAGGAGAGGGAGAATAGGCGAGCCAGAAGGAGGGAGAGAATGAAGAGGAGAAGAGAGAGAAGGAGGAGGAGAAGGAGAGAGAGGAGGGGAGAAGAGAGAGAGAAGGGGGCGAATTCAGTTCCGGCCTCCAGGGGCAAAGCTGAGGGGCAGTAGTTCATGTTAACAGTCATTAATGGCAAAGTTAACACACTTTATGGGCAAACTTAACACTCTTTAATGGCAACGCTTTTAAGGCCCGGTGTGGAGACAGAAATTAGTTGTACAAAAGAGAAGTATATTTGCACTGTGGTAGAGAGCACCTTACATTAGGACACTGTGGTAGAGAGCACCTTATATTAGGACACTGTGGTAGAGAGCATCTTTAATTAGGACACTGTGGAAGAGAGCACCTTATATAAGGACACTGTGGTAGAGAGCACCTTCTATTAGCACACTGTGGTAGAGAGCATCTTTAATTATGACACTGTGGTAGAGAGCACCTTATATTAGGACACTGTGGTAGAGAGCACCTTATATTATGACACTGTGGTAGAGAGCACCTTATATTAGGACACTGTGGTAGAGAGCACCTTATATTAGGACACTGTGGTAGAGAGCACCTTATATTAGGACACTGTGGTAGAGAGCACCTTATATTAGGACACTGTGGTAGAGAGCACCTTTTATTAGGACACTGTGGTAGAGAGCACCTTATATTAGGACACTGTGGTAGAGTGCACCTTATATTAGGACACTGTGGTAGAGAGCACCTTATATTAGGACACTGTGGTAGAGAGCACCTTATATTATGACACTGTGGTAGAGAGCACCTTATATTATGACACTGTGGTAGAGAGCATCTTATATTATGACACTGTGGTAGAAAGCACCTTATATTAGGACACTGTGGTAGAGAGCACCTTATATTATGACACTGTGGTAGAGAGCATCTTATATTATGACACTGTGGTAGAGAGCACCTTATATTAGGACACTGTGGTAGAGAGCACCTTATATTATGACACTGTGGTAGAGAGCACCTTATATTATGACACTGTGGTAGAGAGCACCTTATATTAGGACACTGTGGTAGAGAGCACCTTATATTAGGACACTGTGGTAGAGAGCACCTTATATTAGGACACTGTGGTAGAGAGCACCTTATATTAGGACACTGTGCGTGCAGAGGACCAGACACAGGCAGTGTAAAGCTGTGTACAGTAGGGAAGAGAAACACCCCGGACAGACGTGACCAGACCAAATTAGAAATTCCACTTTGCAGAAGAAATTCACAATGTTCACCATCTCTGTACTGCAACTGGGTCAGAGCCATTTGCCCTCGTACTGTGAGAAACCCAAGAACTGATTGGTTACAGCTTCGCCCACGTTCACAGTCGCCGCGGCCCTTTCTCCCACACGCCTGTGAACTCGGTAGTCTGGACACGGACACACACGCACACATGCACACACACACACGCACGCACGCACACACACACACACATGCACACACGCACGCACACACACGCACACACATGCACACACGCACGCACACACACACACGCACACGTACACACACACACACACGCGCACGAGCACACGCACACACACACATGCACACACACACGCACACACACACACGCACACACATGCACACAAGCACGCACACACACACACACACACACACGTACACGTGCATGCGCACACACACACACAAAGGGCCAGGCAGTCCCAAAAAAGCAGGCTCCCCTATCAGCACAACATCCACTTTCACACTCCATTTACCATGACCAAAAGGGGAAGTACAGATCAAGCGCTGCCACAATGACCTTTACACGCTGTCCGGGAGCGAAAGGGCCCAGTTGGACGAGATGTCCAGCCCGTGGGGGATGCCCAGTTGGACGAGATGTCCAGCCCGTAGGGGATGCCCAGTTGGACGAGATGTCCAGCCCGTAGGGGATGTCACAACCAATTCTCTGGGGTGTGCGCCAACACTCAGTATTTTATCAAATGAGATAATTGTGTACTAAAAACAAAATCCTTAGAATGTGGTAAAGATATCCATGTTATGTTTGATACAGTTTTACATAAGCTGCAAAGACATGTTATAAAAAGGATTCAACTGACATGAGTACATTGAAATAAAGGGACAATAATGACCATGGATGCTTGTGGGGGTCGTGGTGACTCCATCATACAATACTAAAACCTCTAACAGCATGTGTGGCATTACTCACTAGAATACATAAACACAGGCCAAAGGCAAAGAGACAGCGACCCATATCCAGACATAGAGAACGGGCTTTCCTCTCATGAAATCCATTAAAACAGTTAAGGCTCATCTCTGTGTGTCTCAAGTGGTACCCTATTCCCCATGTAGTGCACTACATTTAACCAGGGCTCTGGCCAAAAGTAGTGCACTATATAGGGACTAGGGTGCAATTTGAGACGCAGCCTTAGTATGGTGTAATAGTCCAGTGCACTTTGCTCTAGTCAAGTCCTTTTCTGACTGCCATTTACCTTCTATATGCTATCAGGTCCATTACCCAGGAGCCCGAAGGGCAGCAAATCCCAGAATTGTGTTTGCTAGTTAGGGAGTGTTAATATGTGTAAGGCCTGAATCACAGGGTAACGCAGATCTCTCCTGACTCACGCCAACCTCCACTCCTCTCTCCCCTCTCCTCTACTCCTCTACCCTCTCCCCTCCTCCTCTACCCTCTCCTCCTCTACCCTCTCCTCTCCTCTCTCCTCTCTTCCTCTCCCCTCTCCCCTCTCTTCCTCTACCCTCCCCTCTCTTCCTCTACCCTCCCCTCCTCCTCTACACTCCCCTCTCCTCCTCCTCCTCTTCCCCCCTCTCCTCCTCTACCCTCTCCTCTCCTCTACCCTCTCCTCTCCTCTCTCCTCTCTTCCTCTCCCCTCTCCCCTCTCTTCCTCTACCCTCCCCTCTCTTCCTCTACCCTCCCCTCGTCCTCTACACTCCCCTCTCCTCCACTCCTCTCTCCCCTCTCCTCTACTCCTCTACCCTCTCCCCTCCTCCTCTACCCTCTCCTCTCCTTTCTCCTCTCTTCCTCTCCCCTCTCCCCTCTCTTCCTCTACCCTTCCCTCTCTTCCTCTACCCTCCCCTCCTCCTCTACACTCCCCTCTCCTCCTCCTCCTCCTCTTCCCCCCTCTCCTCCTCTACCCTCTCCTCCTCTACCCTCTGCTCTCCTCCTTTTCTCCTCTATTCTCCTCTCTCCTCCTCTACCCTCTCCTCTTCTTCCTCCTTCTCTCCCTCTCCTCTCCTCCTCTACCCTCTCCTCTCCTCCTCTCCTCCTCTATCCTCCCCTCCTCTCCTCCTCCTCTGCCTTCTCCTCCTCTCCCCTCTCCTCTTCTCCCCTCACCCTGTTTCACATTAGCAGTGTGCGGGCTGTCGGCTAGCTGTCCTAGGCCCTGCTGATTGCTAATGAGGCCGGTGTTGTGGTTGCACAGATGTTCCTCCCCGGTGCAAAGCCCAGACAGAGGCCGGGACACGGGAGAGGGGGGAGTGAAGGGGGTATGGGGTGACCTCTGTGTGTGGTAGAGATAATCAGTGGTGGTCTCAGTGCCAGGTGTGTGGACTGAACCCCCCCATGTCTGTCTCATCAAAACATCGAGAGAGAGATAGGGAGAGAGAAAGGAGAAGGCTGAGAGGGTAGAGAGAGAGCAGGGTAAAGAGATGTAAAGGAATGGAGTACAGAGAGATTCCAGGAGGGATGGAAAGGGGAGGAATGTGGTAGTGACTAATGAGAGGAATACCCAGAATGAGGCTTTATCCCAAATGCCAGCCTATTCCCTATATAGTGGACTACTTCTGACCAGGGACCATAGGCCGCCCATAGGACTCTGGGTAAAAGTAGTCCACTATATATGGAATAGAGATACCATTTGGGATGCAGAAAGAGCAAGAGGATAGGATAAAAAATGGAGGGGATTTGAAAAGAAGGGATTGAGAGAGAGAGATAATAAAGGACACAGGAGGGAACCTGAAGCAAGGGTGATGAACTGAAAACAGCTAACGAGACAAACGGAGAGAGTTCCAGGAAAAGGTGAAAGACAAGATGCACTTGACCTACGTGTGTCAAATCTAATTATATTTGTCACATACCTTAAAGTGAAATGCTTACTTACAAGCCCTTAACCAACAATGTGTATGTGTGCCTGTTCTTGTGTGTGTTCAAGCATAAGAGTGTGTGTGTGTGTGTGTGTGTGTGTGTGTGTGTGTGTGTGTGTGTGTGTGTGTGTGTGTGTGTGTGTGTGTGTGTGTGTGTGTGTGTGTGTGTGCTGTACCCTGAGTATGGCTTTGGCCCCTGTTTCTTTTGTTCTTTTATGGCGTGAAACAACAAGCCAGTGGCATTGGAGAGCCCTGCCTCTCTAAGATCATTTAACAGCCATACCTTTGAACTAGCAGAAGGCCCAGAGGGACTGTGTGGATCTGTTGTGTGGACCTGCTGCCTGATGTCTGTGTGTGTGTGTGGTTGTGAGGCCTCTCACGCAGGGGATTGTGAGGCTGTACTGCTACAGCATGGGTGACAGTCCTGCATCCAATCATCTCTAGTACCCTGCGAGTACGCCATGAACATAACAGAGGGATGAAGAGATCCCAGAAAAAACATTCAAGGAAAAAGGCTATAAGACGTAGCAGGACCACCATAAGAGGGAACAGGATCACCATAAGAGGTAACAGGATCACTATAAGAGGTAACAGGACCACCATAAGAGGTAACAGGATCACTATATGAGGTAACATACCCACTATAAGAGGTGACATACCCACAATAAGAGATAACAGGATCCCTATAAGAGGTAACATGACCATTATAATAGGTAACAGGACCACCATAAGAGGTAACAGGACCATTATAAGAGGTAGTAGGACCCCTATAAGAAGAAACAGGACCATTATAAGAGGTAGTAGGACCACTATAAGAGGTAATAGGACCACTATAAGAGGTAGTAGGACCACTATAAGAGGTAGCAGGACCACTATAAGAGGTAGTAGGACCACTATAAGAGGTAACAGGACCACTACAAGAGGTAGTAGGACCACTATACGAGGTAGTAGGACCCCTATAAGAGGCAGCAGGAACATTATAAGAGGTAGCAGGACCACTATAAGAGGTAGCAGGACCACTATAAGAGGTAGCAGGACCACTATAAGAGGTAGTAGGACCACTATAAGAGGTAACAGGATCACTATATGAGGTAACATACCCACTATAAGAGGTGACATACCCACAATAAGAGATAACAGGATCCCTATAAGAGGTAACATGACCATTATAATAGGTAACAGGACCACCATAAGAGGTAAAGGCTATAAGACGTAGCAGGACCACCATAAGAGGGAACAGGACCCCTATAAGAGGTAACAGGATCACCATAAGAGGTAACAGGATCACTATAAGAGGTAACAGGACCACCATAAGAGGTAACAGGATCACTATATGAGGTAACAGGACCATTATAAGAGGTAGTAGGACCCCTATAAGAAGAAACAGGACCATTATAAGAGGTAGTAGGACCCCTATAAGAGGTAGCAGGACCAAAACAAGAGGTAGTAGGACCACTATAAGAGGTAATAGGACCACTATAAGAGGTAGTAGGACCACTATAAGAGGTAGCAGGACCACTATAAGAGGTAGTAGGACCACTATAAGAGGTAACAGGACCACTACAAGAGGTAGTAGGACCATTATACGAGGTAGTAGGACCCCTATAAGAGGCAGCAGGAACATTATAAGAGGTAGCAGGACCACTATAAGAGGTAGCAGGACCACTATAAGAGGTAGCAGGACCACTATAAGAGGTAGTAGGACCACTATAAGAGGTAACAGGACCACTATAAGAGGTAACATGACCACTATAAGAGGTTGCAAGACCACCATAAGAGATAACAGGACCCCTATAAGAGGTAACAGGATCACTATATGAGGTAACATACCCACTATAAGAGATACCAGGACCATTATAAGAGGTGACATACCCACAATAAGAGATAACAGGATCCCTATAAGAGGTAACATGACCATTATAATAGGTAGTAGGACCACTATACGAGGTAACAGGACCATTATAAAAGGTAACAGGACCACTATAAGAGGTAGCAGGACCACCATAAGAGGTAACAGGACCACTATAAGAGGTAGTAGGACTACTATTAGAGGTAGTAGGACCCCTATAAGAGGTAGCAGGACCATTATAAGAGGTAGCAGGATCACTATAAGAGGTAACAGGACCATTATAAGAGGTAGTAGGACCCCTATAAGAGGTAGCAGGACCCCTATAAAAGGTAACAGGACCATTATAAGAGGTAGTAGGACCCCTGTAAGAGGTAGCAGGACCACAATAAGAGTTAGTAGGACCACTATAAGAGGTAACAGGACCACTATAAGAGGTAGTAGGACCACTATAAGAGGTAACAGGACCACTATAAGAGGTAGTAGACCACTATAAGAGGTAGTAGGACCCCTATAAGAGGTAACAGGACCACTATAAGAGGTAGTAGGACCCCTATAAGAGGTAACAGGACCACTATAAGAGGTAGTAGGACCACTATAAGAGGTAACAGGACCATTCTAAGAGGTAACAGGACTACTATAAGAGGTAGTAGGACCACTATAAGAGGTAGCAGGACCATTATAAGAGGTAGCAGGACTACTATAAGAGGTAGTAGGACCACTATAAGAGGTAGCAGGACCATTATAAGAGGTAGCAGGACCACTATAAGAGGTAGTAGGACCACTATAAGAGGTAACAGGACCACTATAAGAGGTAGTAGGACCACTATAAGAGGTAGTAGGACCCCTATAAGAGGTAACAGGACCACTATAAGAGGTAGCAGGACAATTTTAAGAGGTAACAGGACCATTCTAAGAGGTAACAGGACCATTCTAAGCGGGAACAGGACCACTTGTGCCCATTATGTTGTTTGTCACTACTGTAGCCTCGAGGTTCGGGGTCAAATGCAGCCCAATGTGAGGCCAATACTTTTTCAATGGAGAGCATGCTGCATCCATTAAGTATGTTGTTTTTCAATTTACTCTCCAAAATGTACGACAGAGCCCGATATACCTCAAGCCTTGTCTCAAAAGCTTGTCCCTGGAAAAACAGGATGCGTCTGAAATCCTTCACCGTTAACCCGGCGGGCCTTTTTTAAAGACCTATTATTCTTCCTGTTTCACACAAAGACTGACTCAAGATCCACAGAAGTTATTTAAAACTGGTGCGGCCGTACTGTAAACACCAACCCCTCTGTGTGTTCTCCCTCCAAGCTTTACACAAGGAGCCGGCAGTTGACTCCCCACGGCACGAATACCAATAAAAACTGACAGAGAGTGAGAATGAGAGTGAGAGAGAGAGAGAGAGAGAGAGAGAGAGAGAGAGAGAGAGAGAGAGAGAGAGAGAGAGAGAGACAGACAGACAGGCAGACAGACAGACATAGGTAGAGAGACAGACAAAGAGAGAGACAGAGAGAGAGAGAGAGAGAGAGAGAGAGAGTGAGAGAGAGAGAGAAACAGACAGACTGACAGACAGACAGGCAGGCAGGCAGGCAGAGAGAAGGGGAGAGGGACAGAGAGAGACAGAGAGAGAGAAAGACAGACTAGGAGAGACCAGATTTCCTGTGTAACTATCCCTGTTATCCCAGAGGTCCTGTGTAGCTATCCCTGTTATCCCGGAGGTCATGTGTAACTATCCCTGTTATCCCAGAGGTCCTGTGTAGCTATCCCTGTTATCCCAGAGGTCCTGTGTAGCTATCCCTGTTATCCCAGAGGTCCTGTGTAGCTATCCCTGTTATCCCAGAGGTCCTGTGTAGCTATCCCTGTTATCCCAGTGGACATGTGGTAAAAAGGGAAGCAGGGCCCTGTGCTGCATGCCTGGGGTCAACACACCGCCACTTCCCCGGGGCTTCTCCCTCTCTTCCAGATAAGGAGCCCAGGCAGCCAGACCAGACCACCCATGGCTAGGACACAACCCCCGGCTCGGCCTCCCTCCCCACCTCCCTCTGTCTCTGACGGGAAGAGCTGGCAGGGACCCCAAGCTCTGCAGACCAGACTAGGGCGGCTGCCTCGGCAGCATCTGAGCCAGTGGGGAGAGGAGCTGTGTTTACATTCCCCACACTAACTCCAGAGCCAGTGAGACCTAACACGGATCCCTGAGCTCACCACTTTCCTCCTCTCCCTGCTGGCCCCTCCTGCAGGGGTTTATCAGCACCTAGGCGTAGTGAGAGGTGGAGGAGATGTGCCGTTGCAGCAAACAAGGCCATGTGCAATCGCACTCTCTGGTTCATCTCTTCTTGCTGACATTTTGGCAGATCAGATCAGAGACAAACAACAGGATGTGTGGAAGAAGATCCACAGGACGTTTGCGCCAGGCAGGGTGTATCTTGCCAGTTGTCTGCGCTTCCAGCAAACAAAAACTGATACACATATTCAGAAGTGGCAACATCCCCTCGCTAAGGTTACACGGCTATGTATGGTTGCCATAGCAGCCAAGGGAACAGAGCATGGCAACAGAGCCTGTGTTTCATGACCTGACCTGAGGCATCGTGTGTGTTTCTAAGACACAAACTGGGTGCAGTAGTCATGTGGAGAATTGTTCTACAGTAAATCTATTATAATGGTTCTAGTAAGTGCATGTGCAGTGTTTCCATTGGGAAGGAGTGAGAGTAGAGACAGTTGGCCTGTGTCCGATCTAATCTCTGATTGCAGCCTGGCAAAAACTTTACCTTGGTACCTTGAAGCATGAAAGGGCCCATGTTTGAATTCCTTATGACTGCATCTTTCCTTTCTCCCTTCCTTGATGTAATAACTGATTAGACATGCGTAGGCAGGCTAACACCACATGGATTAAACCTGCCAGTCATTTCTAATCAGGGATGCACTTCAAACGGAGACAGGGATAGAAACCATAACATGGTGGCCAACCAAAAAAGAACCATGAAAAATCTCGGCTCAGACACCAGGGCTAGAAACCATACCATGGCGGCCAACCAAAAAAGAACCATGATAAATCTCGGCTCAGACATCAGCAGCAGGGCGTCCATTTCGAGTCTCAGCTGGAAAGTCTAACACATCAGCACCCCACGATTCTATTGATTCCCTTCAGGAGAATATGTATGTCAATTTCCTATTGCTCTTTCCTGCTCGTAACTGGGATGACCTAGGGAGGATGTGACATCCGCGGTATCACGGAATCAGATGCAGTGACACAGGAAAGGTGTGAAAGGAGCAGATGTTGCTGTTATTCATACTAGCAGGACAAACTGGGATCTACGTCTAACCTGTCAATCAATCTTCATATGCTGTAACCCAAAGAGGGTTTATTTTGTTTGACGTTATGGCATCGGATTGAACAAAATGACAACAACAACAAAAAACTCTTAGTGGGAGGTTGAGAAATCGATGACTGTAAAAGGTGTCGAAAAATGAATAACACTGCTCACGCTCAAGGGCTGCTCACACTCTGTATGCATTCCAAATTGCCCCCTTTTTTCCTATATAGTGCACTACTTTTAACCAGAACTCTATTGGCCCATCAAAAGTAGGGCACTATATAAGAAATAGGGTTCCATTTGGGACGACGCCTCCCTCACCACTGTAGCTGGGTATCTGCCAAGGCTCCGAGCCACAGATCCCATCAGCAGAGCCGTGGCACTTCATTACAACCCCATTCACCTCCAGTACCTCTTCATTCTACAGTGACTGACAAGGTATGTCAGTGAGTACTACAGTGTGTATGTGTGTGTGACTGTGTGTGTGTGTCCTGGATCTCATCTCAATCACAGGGAGGAGGATCTCTTGACAGGTCAGCCTTGGATGGATTAACTGAGGTCCCGGGGAAGAATGCAGGTGTTATGCAAGACCACCGAAGGAAGGAGGCCTCCTAAGAATGCCAACACGTACAATCGTATAGATTGAACGCAGACATGTGCAAAAGCAGGCACACACACATACACACACATACACACACACACACACTATTCAGCCCTCAATATTATTGATGCCCTAAAGCATGGATGTTCTAAACACACCCTACAAACCACAGTTATTTGTCATTTTCAAACAGAAGCATTGGATATGTTTAGCTCATAATTAGTTTGAAACCGGTTAACATTAACCACTTGTCATGTGGAATCCCTCCTTTTATTCCCAATCATGATCAATGGTCTCCAACACATTACAGGCTCTGAAGTAGTGTGTGTTTGTGTCATGAGATTCCCTTCAAACTTTCTCTCAGTTAGGAATAACAACACAGTCTGGTAAACACTAAACAAGGAGAGCTGCCAGCCCAGTGCTTAACCAAGGACAAACAAGTCCACACAAGCATGCATTATGCAGCGAGGGTATACACACACACACACACACACACACTTCTGTTTGATCACACTGAATCCTTCCTTTCAGCCACTCCACACAGAACAAGCTGTGTCAGTCACTGTGGAGGAGTAATGACAACATGTACCCTATCTCTACTACTGTCACACTGAGGAGTAATGACAACATGTACCCTATCTCTACTACTGTCACACTGAGGAGTAATGAAAACATGTACCCTATCTCTACTACTGTCACACTGAGGAGTAATGACATCATGTACCCTATCTCTTCTACTGTCAGTCACTGTGAGGAGTAATGACAACATGTACCCTATCTCCACTACTGTCACACTGAGGAGTAATGAAAACATGTACCCTATCTCTACTACTGTCAGTCACTGTGAGGAGTAATGACACCATGTACCCTATCTCTACTACTGTCACACTGATGAGTAATGACATCATGTGCCCTATCTCTACTACTGTCACACTGATGAGTAATGACATCATGTACCCTATCTATACTACTGTCACACGGAGGAGTAATGACATAATGTACCCTATCTCTACTACTGCAAGTCACTGTGAGGAGTAATTACAGCATGTACCCTATTTCTACTACTGTCACACTGAGGAGTAATGACATCATGTACCCTATCTCTACTACTGTCACACTGAGGAGTAATGACATCATGTACCCTATCTCTACTACTGTCAGTATATGTGAGGAGTAATGACAACATGTACCCTATCTCTACTACTGTCACACTGAGGAGTAATGACAACATGTACCCTATCTCTACTACTGTCAGTACCTGTGAGGAGTAATGACAACATGTACCCTATATCTACTACTGTCACACTGAGGAGTAATGACATCATGTACCCTATCTCTACTACTGTCACACTGAGGAGTAATTACACAATGTACCCTATCTCTACTACTGTCAGTCACTGCGAGGAGTAATGACAGCATGTACCATATCTCTACTACTGTCAGTCACTGTGAGGAGTAGTGACAACATGTACCCTATCTCTACTACTGTCAGTCACTGTGAGGAGTAATGACACCATGTACCATATCTCTACTACTGTCACACTGAGGAGTAATGACATCATGTACCCTATCTCTACTACTGTCACACTGAGGAGTAATGACAGCATGTACCATATCTCTACTACTGTCAGTCACTGTGAGGAGTAATGACATCATGTACCCTATCTCTTCTACTGTCAGTCACTGTGAGGAGTAATGACACCATGTACCATATCTCTACTACTGTCAGTCACTGTGAGGAGTAATGACACCATGTACCATATCGCTACTACTGTCAGTCACTGTGAGGAGTAATGACAACATGTGCCCTATCTCTACTACTGTCAGTCACTGTGAGGAGTAATGCCAACATGTACCCTATCTCTACTGCTGTCACACTGAGGAGTAATGCCATCATGTACCCTATCTCTACTACTGTCACACTGAGGAGTAAGGACAACATGTACCCTATCTCTACTACTGTCAGTCACTGTGAGGAGTAATGACAACATGTACCCTATCTCTACTACTGTCACACTGAGGAGTAATGACATCATGTACCCTATCTCTACTACTGTCACACTGAGGAGTAATGACAACATGCACCCTATCTCTACTACTGTCAGTCACTGTGAGGAGTAATGACATCATATACCCTATCTCTACTACTGTCACACTGAGGAGTAATGACAACATGCACCCTATCTCTACTACTGTCAGTCACTGTGAGGAGTAATGACATCATATACCCTATCTCTACTACTGTCACACTGAGGAGTAATGACATCATGTACCCTATCTTTACTACTGTCAGTCACTGTGAGGAGTAATGACATCATATACCCTATCTCTACTACTGTCACACTGAGGAGTAATGACATCATGTACCCTATCTCTACTACTGTCAGTCACTGCGAGGAGTAATGACAGCATGTACCCTATCTCTACTACCGTCACACTGAGGAGTAATGACAGCATGTACCCTATCTCTACTACTGTCACACTGAGGAGTAATGACAACATGTACTCTATCTCTACTTCTCCGACAGGGGAGGATTACCCCCCCCCCCCCCCCATTGTTTATGCTGATAGTCAAAAAATTAGAACCAGGAAAAATGTGTTTAATTTAGGAAATCTGTTCACCAAGTATTCCCACCAATAAAAAGAGACGTGATCGTGTCTCAATGTTATCAAGCTATGAACATATTGTTATTTTCAAATCAAATCTATTTTGGGGCTTAGTTCTGGTCAATGAGCAGTTTACAAATTAGTAGAATTATGTTTTAGCCCCTGACACTCCGCTCCAAAACAAATTGCACTACACTACGTCACATCCCAGCTCCTCCCAGCACCTCCCAGCACCTCCCAGCACCTCCCAGCTCCTCCCAGCACCTCCCAGCACCTCCCAGCACCCCCAAGCACCTCCCAGCTCTTCCCAGCACCATCCAGCTTTTCCCAGCTCCTCCCACTAGAGAAAAGTTAAATAAGTCAAGTGTGTTGTTGTTCACTCAGGGGTTGTTCACTCAAGGGTTGTGACACCAAAAGGGAGGATGCAGAACCCTTTCAACAGCGTGCATAGAAACCGATGGTTTATGGAGTGCATTTAACAGAGTTACCGGTTCAGCACCGGGTTAATGATAAAACACACTTCCCCTTGCTCTGGCCCTGCATGCGCTTTCCAGTCAGTCACGGACACGCTACGAGGATCCAGGAGGCAGCGCTCAGCTGCTCAGCTCTTTGATGTCAGCACATATTTCCAGGAGAAAAGCGGCCCCTGAGTCAGTTAAGAACTTGAAGACAAAAAAGAAAAGGCTCCCAGAGTGTTCCCAGAAGCCCCAGCAGTAAACAAGGAGACTTGGCCGGAGCGACCAGGAAAACAAGAAAGTCTGTTGGTATTTTGACAGGTCGAAGATGTAGGGCGAGCATGCACTACCAAAACTATTTGGCGGGGATATTTGAAATCCTTTCGCTTCCTTTCCGAGACGGACCCCGCCTTCTCCACTTGTCATGAGTCCAATTTCCAACATTCTAAAACACTCCCAAAGAACTTGGCACCGGCTGACTTTAGTATGGGAAAGCACTTAAGGCGATCCGTTCATGTCTATCATTCGCTAGCCATTCTTACCACGCCTTTTTAATACGTCTGGGCCTGAGAATGGGCTTTAGTAGCGCTCAGAGGGGGGAAACGCCAGCTAGCCATCTGAAACGTTACTCCACACGAGGGGAAAGCTGAGAGGAGAGGGGGTGTTTGTATTCAGGGCATGTCAGATTCAGAGGGGCTTCTCAGGTAGCAGTGATTACTATGCATAGCTTTTTCCTCCTATAAAACAGCCAGCACGGTTCAGTTCACAGATAGGGATCTTAATAGACTGAGCGCAACACGACAATGCGGCGCACACACATGATAAATGTGATAAATAAAAGATAAATAAAAGATAAATAAAATGGTGCTGAAATTATTTAGAGGCATTTAAAGTATTTATGTCACAATTCCATGTAGTCTATGAGAAAATACCACATCAAAAACAGCTATTTCCTGATTGGGTATAGTTAAGGAGGATTGGGTATAGTTAAGGAGGATTGGGCAGGGTTAAGGAGGATTGGGTATAGTTAAGGAGGATTGGGCATGGTTAAGGAGGATTGGGTATAGTTAAGGAGGATTGGGTATAGTTAAGGAGGATTGGGTATAGTTATGGAGGATTGGGCATGGTTAAGGAGGATTGGGTATAGTTAAGGAGGATTGGGTATAGTTAAGGAGGATTGGGCATGGTTACATCTACTTTTTAAAGTTTGCTAAGTGCTGCAAGCAGACCTCCACCCAATAGTATATAGAGAGCATGGCACCTGCTATAACTTGCTGAACCAAGACCACATTGATTTCTAAATGAGTCATCTAGTCACACAGAAATAGAACAGTCTAAAGAAAATCCAACAAGCCTGCCTCTGTTAGGTAGCTCACTCAGACTTGGCCAGCCAGCACAGCCACCTGTAGAGCTAATCAATTCCCCCTGCACAGACAGACATGCAGACAAAAATCATTTAGAGAGTAGAGTTTGAAGGGAGAAGGGGCCACAGAGTGACAGCATGTCCCCCAGTAACAACACACTGTCACTGACCTTGCAGATCTTACTCTCCTCTGTCTCCTTGCTCCGTCCCTGTTGTTTCTGCTGTGTCCTCCTCTCCTGGTACTCTGACTTGAGTGACAGCTGACAGGAGGAGAGCAGGGGGGAATCTGACCCCCTCAGCTCTGGGGTCCTGGCCATGTACCCTCGTGTGGCAGCGGTTCTGCCCGGGTTGGGGATGGGGAGAGCGCTGTGGACCGGCTTGGAGCCCACTGAGGGTTGTCTGAGCTTGGAGGCTACTCCTACCACCGGCATGGTCCGTCACATCCAGAGAGAGAGTTCAAAAGCAGACAGGAGGAAGAGGTTGAAAAAACAGCGAGAGGAGTCGTTTCCCTCAGTTTCCCACACAAGAGAGGCCAAATAAGAGCCCTGTGTCTCCTCCTGACGTCTGGCAGAGAAAAAGAGGGGAAGGAGAAATAAAATAAAGAGAGGGCTGCCTCTCAGAGAGAAGTCTGGAGTGGGAGAGCAGCCGCAGTCATTCTGTAGCCTACAGCGTGTGGGATTTACAGAAACTGAGAAGGTTTCTCCACCACCGGTTCACTCCCCCTTTCTCTTGCTCCCCCTCCTCCTCTCTGTCAGAGCTCAACCACTCCTCCCTCTCCATTTCTGTCAGAACTACAAAACCAAACAGTCCTCGGAGGCGTAAACTCCTCTGGAAGGTAACCGCCACTCCACCAGTGATTATAGACCTGGTTAAGTGCATGTCTCTCCCTCTCTCTCTCTCTCTCTCTCTCTCTCTCTCTCTCTCTCTCTCTCTCTCTCTCTCTCTCTCTCTCTGAGCAGCATTCCTCAGCAGCACGTTACTCCCCAGCTCCAACTGTCAAAACAGCTCTCCCCGTAGCCGAGCGCTGATCACTAGAAATAGACACCTCTCACTGGCTGCCTGCATCTGGGGCAGCCCTCCTCTTTGATGAAAGAAATAGTAAAAGTTAAATAAAAAAATTAAAGTTTGGAGAGTTATCCAGTACATAATCCCTCACACAGAAGCAGTTTGTATTTTTCATGGAGGAAAGAGTTCTAGGTTATTAAGAAATCTCTGCATTTCACTCTTTTCCGTCTCTCTATCTCTCTCTGTCTGTCTGTGTGTCTCTCTCTGTCTGTCTGTCTCTCTCTCTCTGTCTTTCTGTCTTTCTCTCTCTCTCTCTCTCTCTCTCTCTCTCTCTCTCTCTCTCTCTCTCTCTGTATCTCTGTCTGTCTCTCTCTGTCTCTCTCTCTCTGTCTCTCTCTCTCTCTGTCTCTCTCTCTGTCTCTCTCTCTGTCTCTCTCTCTGTCTCTCTCTCTGTCTCTCTCTCTCTCTCTCTCCCTCTCTCTCTCTCTCCCTCCCCTCTCTCTCTCTCTCTGTCTCTCTCTCTGTCTCTCTCTCTGTCTCTCTCTCTCTCTCTCTCTCTCTCTCTCTCTCTCTCTCTGTCTCTCTCTCTGTCTCTCTCTCTGTCTCTCTCTCTCTCTCTCTCCCTCTCTCTCTCTCTCCCTCCCTCTCTCTCTCTCTCTCTCTGTCTCTCTCTCTGTCTCTCTCTCTGTCTCTCTCTCTCTCTCTCTCTCTCTCTCTCTCCCCCTCTCTCTCTCTCTCCCTCCCTCTCTCTCTCTATCTCTCTCTCTCTCTCTCTCTCTCTCTCTCTCTCTCTCTCTCTCTCTCTCTCTCTCTCTGTCTCTCTCTCTGTCTCTCTCTCTGTCTCTCTCTCTCTCTCTCTCCCTCTCTCTCTCTCTCCCTCCCTCTCTCTCTCTCTCCCTCTCTCCCTCCTGCTCCAGAATATGGCTTTGGAAAGACAGGCGGTGAGCAGAGGACTGACACCAGTGTTTGGGAGTTGTGGTTTGTGCAGCATCTGAAAGTGCCTCAGTGGGGAAAAACTGCTTCTCTGACAGCCAGGCGGACGGTTGTGGCAGAAAAAACGACCTCCTTGCTAATTCCTGTCAAACAAATAATCAGAACATCCAGAGGAATTGAACAGAAAAGTGGCAACTCTGTTTTCTCTGTCAAGAAAAGAGAAAAGGAGGGATATTTTTCATTTAGTCTAGTGGTGAAGGAAATGGAGTCATTGATCACTAAATGCCATGTACTTTCCTGCTGGCTAAACGCCTCTCTCAACCTAGCTTTTCAACAGCTAGTGGTGAGAAACGGGCAACCCTGAATGCATTTGGAGTTTATTAACTGGACAAAATGTGACATGTAAGTGTGGTTTTTAACGGCTCCTAGTGTGGTGTGAGACGTAAAAGAGAGTGAAAGATTAATATGGAAAGCCTACATCTGGTTCGGTTTAGGGGCTGGGATGTGTGAGAGTAGGGAGGATTACCACGTCACACCAAACCGGAACATTTGAACACTGCATCATCCAATAGAAGACGAGGACTGAAGAAGAGAAGTGAGC
Organism: Oncorhynchus mykiss; assembly: GCF_013265735.2. NCBI lineage: Eukaryota > Metazoa > Chordata > Actinopteri > Salmoniformes > Salmonidae > Oncorhynchus > Oncorhynchus mykiss. The sequence goes on from NC_048585.1 coordinate 13,353,504, forward strand.
AGGCTTGTCCTGCAGATTGAACTGGCTCAATGTACACTAAGCAGCATACCACCCTGCATCCCACTGCTGGCTTACATCTGAATCCAAGCAGGGTTGGTCCTTGTCAGTCCCTGGATGAGAGACCAGATCTTACTGGAAGTGGTGTTGGAAGGCCATTAGGAGGAACTCTTTCCTCTGGTCTAAAATAAATAAATATGCAAATGCCCCAGGGCAGTGATTGGGGCACATTGTCCTGTGTAGGGTGCCGTCTTTCGTATGGGACGTGAAACGGATGTCCTGACTCTGTGGTCACTAAAGATCCCATGGCAGTTATCGTAAGACTGGGGTGTTAACCCCGGTGCCCTGGCTAAATTCCCAATCTGCCCCTCATACCATCATGGCCACCTAATCATCCTCAACTTCCAATTGGCTCATTCATCCCCCCCTCCTCTCCCCTGTAACTATTCCCCAGGTTGTTGCTGTAAATAAGAATATGTTCTCAGTTAACTTACATGGTAAATTAAGGGTTAAATTAATAAAAAGCATTGTAGCTAGTAGTCAAACCAATCCTCCGTTTCTCTGTTCCACTCAAACCATTATCCAATGAAGAACAGCTGATAATGGGTCCACTGAATTCCAAAATATGCATGGCAGGTTGGGCCGCCCATCACAAACGAAGATGTCTGACTATGCAAACCGGCACCTAGCTTCCCAGTCACTGGCAGGGTAAGTATTGAAGCAGTGCCTCTGATGGACAACCACCCTAATAAGGGCATTGGTTTGTAGAAAAAACATCATTCACGGTCACATGTTTTCAATCAAACCGGCGCTGTCATGACAAGACTAAAAAAACAGGATATTATGTGAATGAATGGCGTGACTTCAACTCCAACTCCACTGTATCTAGCCCCCTGACTGCTGAGCTGTCTAGTTGTACAGGACTTGGAAGGAGTCCAACCTCACAAGACTGGCCTATAACTGTTGGGAAACCATCGTTGTCATGAGACTGTTCCACGTGTGCTTAGCCAAAGGGTTCTGACGAAATCTCTGCAATTTAAGGCACATTTCTCACCTGCCTGTTTCCGCCTGTTTGCCAAGTTAATTACCGTACACCACAAAGGCTTCCCTGAATAAAGAGTGCTTCTGCTACCTGCATTTACAGGTCCCAAAACAGTAATATGGTGCTGAAAGTTTCGCCTTGAACCGCAGAGCGGGTTCCAAAGTCAACACTGTCAAACCAGTCTCCGGTTCACCTCCATCTGCAGCGAGTTGAGCAGGTCAGTGCTTAAAGCTCGGCTATGAGAGTCCAACCACACCCACACCTCTCAAAATAGCATGGCGGCCAACTGTGTCATGGTGGAAAGACAGCGGAGATGGGACGTGATGAAAACCAACATGCGAACAATAGTTACGAGTGATCGATAGTGGAGATGAGTTTGACGATAGGTGATGGTTATGTCCCCTTTATCTGTGACAGGACCTGAAGAAATGTCTCCATGAGGTCATCCAGCCAGGTCGCAGAGCCATCATCTACTGTATGGCTGAAACACATCCAGTCCTTCCTCACTTCTTATGGCAATAGGAGGGGAAAGGCCACCTTTTATTCTGGAAGATAGTCAAAAGGACCTGGCAAGGCACAAATGTACAGGTTCTACTAATACTCCTGTCTGTGTGCTCAGTAAAGCTCACCATTCTAGGTGACCACCAAAGCCACAGTGGAATATCTGGCGGAGATTGAGAGCATTCCGGCGGAGGGTGTTTGGAGGGGGAGAGCTCAAGGGACTGGGGGAGATGGGGTTGAGGAGGTACTAGTGGTAGTGGAGGGAGAGGTAGGCCACAAAGCCACAGCCCTGCAGAGGAAATGGGAGCGAGGGAGGCCCTTCTTTTCTCACCGTATCCATCCTCCTTCTCACTTCCTGGTCCGAGAGCAGCAGTGTGTCATTAGATGGGCTGGCAAACCAACGGCAGCCACAGGCAGCGCAGCACTGCTCCAAATACACTGAGCTCCAGTCTTACAGGTCCCAGTACAGCACCGATCCAAATACACCTAGCTCCAGTCTTACAGGTCCCAGTACAGCACTGATCCAAATATCCAAATACACCTAGCTCCAGTCTTGCAGGTCCCAGTACAGCACTGATCCAAATCTCTCTCTCTCTCTCTCTCTCTCTCTCTCTCTCTCTCTCTCTCTCTCTCTCTCTCTCTCTCTCTCTCTCTCTCTCTCTCTCTCTCTCTCTCTCTCTCTCTCTCTCTCTCTCTCTCTCTCTCTCTCTCTCTCTCTCTCTCTCTCTCTCTCTCTCTCTCTCTCTCTCTCTCTCTCTCTCTCTCTCTCTCTCTCTCTCTCTCTCTCTCTCTCTCTCTCTCTCTCTCTCTCTCTCTCTCTCTCTCTCTAAGAGCCTTTATTGGCATGGGAAACATATGTTAACATTGCCAAAGCAAGTGAGGTAGATAATATACAAAAGTGAAAAAAGAACAATAAAAATGTACAGTGTTTGGTGTTCTACGTTGTACACAGAGGATATTTTTGCAGAATTCTGCATGCAGAGTCTCAATTTGGTGTTTGTCCCATTTTGTGAAGTCTTGGTTGGTGAGCGGACCCCAGACCTCACAACCATAAAGGGCAATGGGCTCTATGACTGATTCAAGTATTTTTAGCCAGATCCTAATTGGTATGTTGAATTTTATGTTCCTTTTGATGGCATAGAATGCCCTTCTTGCCTTGTCTCTCAGATCGTTCACAGCTTTGTGGAAGTTACCTGTGGCGCTGATGTTTAGGCCAAGGTATGTATCGTTTTTTTGTGTGCTCTAGGGCAACAGTGTCTAGATGGAATTGGTATTTGTGGTCCTGAGATTTACTGTCAGAGCCCAGGTCTGTCAGGGCCCAGGTCTGTCAGGGCCCAGGTCTGTCAGGGCCCAGGTCTGACAGAATCTGTGCAGAAGATCTAGGTGCTGCTGTAGGCCCTCCTTGGTTGGTGACAGAAGCACCAGATCATCAGCAAACAGTAGACATTTGACTTCGGATTCTAGTAGGGTGAGGCCGGGTGCTGCAGACTTTTCTAGTGCCCGCGCCAATTCGTTGATATATATGTTGAAGAGGGTGGGGCTTAAGCTGCATTTTTGCCAATTTTAACCGCACACTTGTTGTTTGTGTACATGGATTTTATAATGTCATATGTTTTATCCACAACACCACTTTCCATTCAGTTTGTATAGCAGACCCTCATACCAAATTGAGTCGAAAGCCTTTTTGAAATCAACAAAGCATGAGAAGACTTTGCCTTTGTTTTGGTTTGTTTGGCATTTGCTCAGTACATTGTTTTCATTGAGGACATGTATGAGTCTGCTGTTAATGATAATGCAGAGGATTTTCCCAAGGTTACTGTTGACGCATATCCCACGGTAGTTATTGGCGTCTATTTTGTCTCCACCTTTGTGGATTGGGGTGATCAGTCCTTGGTTCCAAATATTGGGGAAGAGGCCAGAGCTAAGGATGATGTTAAAGAGTTTTAGTATAGCCAATTGGAATTTGTTGTCTGTATATTTGATCATTTCATTGAGGATGCCATCAACACCACATGCCTTTTTGGGTTGGAGGGTCTTTATTTTGTCCTGTAACTCATTCTAGGTAATTGGAGAATCCAGTGGGTTCTGGTAGTCTTTAATAGTTGATTCTAAGATTTGTATTTGATCATGTATATGTTTTTGCGGGTCTCTATGTTTTTGGTTGGACAGGTTTCTCAATTTCTTTCTTAGATTTTTGCATTCTTCATCAAACCATTTGTCATTGTTGTTCATTTTCTTCGGTTTTCTATTTGAGATTTTTAGATTTGATAGAGAAGCTGAGAGATCAAATATACTGTTAAGATTTTCTACTCCAAGTTTACACCTTCACTATTCCGGAACGTTTTACCCAGGAAATTGTCTAAAAGGGATTGAATTTGTTGTTGCCTAATTGTTTTTTGGTAGGTTTCCAAACTGCATTCCTTCCATCTATAGCATTTCTTAATGTTACTCAGTTCCTTTGGCTTTGATGCCTCATGATTGAGTATTGCTCTGTTCAAGTAGACTGTGATTTTGCTGTGGTCTGATAGGGGTGTCAGTGGGCTGACTGTGAACGCTCTGAGGGACTCTCAAGGGCTTTGTTGGCATGGGAAACATATGCTAACATTGCCAAAGCAAGTGAAGTAGATAATTATCTTTCTGTTCTAGAAAGGGAGTCAATAAGACTTCTGATCATCCCCATCAGTATCCATGTGTTTATTATCTGTTCCAGGCCACTCTGGAACCCCTGTAGCCTGCCTGGTGAGAGGGAGGGGTGCCTGGTCAGATGAAACACCTGGCGTGCATCCCAAATGGAACCATATTCCTTACACTGAGCACAACTTTTAACATGGGGGCCCATAGGGATCTGGTCAAAAGTAGTGCACTATATAGGGAACAGGTTGCCATTTGAGAGACAGCCCTGACGTCAAGATGGGGCTGGCCTTTCCCTGTGAAAACAAAACATGGCAGGCTGGTGGAGAGAGGAGTGGAGCGAGCCCCTCTGTCTAAACATCCCCCGGGAGACAGATAGTCACGCACCTGGCCCTGTCCACAGCAGAGGCGTGAACGCTATCTCTCAGGAACACATCGGATAACACGGAAAAGAAAACACACACTCACACAAACATGCAGTAGGTACACAAAGCTGAAACGGGCAGTAGGTACACAAAGCTGAAACGGGCAGTAGGTACACAAAGCTGAAACGGGCAGTAGGTACACAAAGCTGAAACGGGCAGTAGGTACACAAAGCTGAAACGGGCAGTAGGTACACAAAGCTGAAACGGGCAGTAGGTACACAAAGCTGAAACGGACAGTAGGTACACAAAGCTGAAACGGGCAGTAGGTACACAAAGCTGAAACGGGCAGTAGGTACACAAAGCTGAAACGGTACACAAAGCTGAAACAGGCAGTAGGTACACAAAGCTGAAACGGGCAGTAGATACACAAAGCTGAAACGGTACACAAAGCTGAAACAGGCAGTAGGTACACAAAGCTGAAACATGCAGTAGGTACACAAAGCTGAAACGGGCAGTAGGTACACAAAGCTGAAACGGGCAGTAGGTACGCAAAGCTGAACATACACAGAGATATTGGACCAAAGGACCAACACACATCACCCAAACCGAAGAGCACAGACATGTTCTATCACACATGCATACAGTACACACACACACACACACACACACACACACACACACACACACACACACACACACACACACACACACACACACACACACACACACACACACACACACACACACACACACACACACACACATACACACACACACACACACACACACACAGCTGTCTCACTATACTTGTGACAACTTTTTGGGGACCAACAATTGATTCCCATTCAAAATCCTATCCTATCCTAACCTTAAACCTAACCCTAAATCAAATCAAATCATAACCATAACCACTAACCCCTAAACCTAATCTTAACCCTAATTCTAACCCTAACCCCTAAGCCTAAAGTAGCCTTTTTACAAGTGAGGACCGACAAAGCATCCTCACTTATCAGAATTTTTGTTGGTTAAGAATTTTTTTAAGGACCTTTGGTACTCACAAGTATAGTAAATTGTGCACATACACACCCACGCACCATGGTTCAGGAGTCACAGATTCCTACTCCCCACTCAACCTTTGACGTGCTCTACAGAGACCCACCCAACTGAAACATCAAAAACACGGGAGTGTCATGGGAAACTTTTATTCTTATACCATCTGGGTGCGTCCCAAATGACACCCTGTCCCAATGTAGTGCACTACTTTTGACCAGGACCCATAGGGAATAGGGTGCCTTGTGGTAACAGCCTCTGTTACATATATGTGCCTCCTCTGACTACTGACCTCCTAAAGTCAAGACCGTGGCGAGGCCCTCCGGTGCTCTGGAAGATAAAACATGCTTCCAATATTTGTCAAGCAGATTGAAACAATCCTATTTGCGCCAGAGAATTGAATCTCATAGTGAAGGTATGTGAAACATCCCTTTTCGCCGGGGTTCCTGTCATAAACACACACATTAAGAATAATGTTTCAAGAATTCCACTTTAGAAACACGGAGTCGGGTGACGACCTACTTGTAAGAGGGGTGTGAATGTCGACAGACGAGCGGGCAACACAATGATTCAAAGAGCCATCCTGCTCTGCCACGGCAGGAAATCCCCAGCGTTCGGGGGCAAGGACAATCCTGGGTCTTCCTGTTCCCTCGCCTTTGCTCATCGGCCGCGAGGCCCCGGCGCTTACTCACTCCCTCACTCAGCTGAAGACCTCAAGCCCATCTGGTCCTAATCAAACACAAACACCCCGTCCCCGAGCCCATCACTTTTGTGAAAGGACGGGCTCCTCATGCCGTGATATCCCAGCCACGGACTTCACTGACAGAAGTGCTGTACAAACTGCCAGAATGAGGGCGCTCATTCTTCACACTAAACTGGCAGAAAACAACCAAATCTATGGCCATGGCATTCCACCTTTTATGATTCGCTACGGTCTTCCCCCGGAAACATTTCCATGTGGGTTTTTTCTTGGTGGAGGAAAACTACTGGATTTCTGGGATTCCCAGCCGGAGTTGATAAAGCTCCCGCGGTGGCTGGAGCGACTCTTCCCTCCAGAACTACAAACCGAGCCAGGGATGTACAGTAACTGCAGATGTATCTATTGACCTGAGAATAACTTCAAAGGGAGGATAACCATAAATTGAAGCGGGAAGAAGCAGCAGTCACGACTCTGGGATCGGCCCGAGCCAAAGACGAGATCAGAGGTGCACGAAAGATGAGATCAGAGGTGCACGAAAGACGAGATCAGATGTGCACGAAAGACAAGATCAGAGGTGCACGAAAGACGAGATCAGAGGTGCACGAAAGAGCACCGAAAAACATAGAGAATGTAATCCAAAGGTGATAGCGGAGTATTCCTAAAGGAATCCATCGCAACTGCAAGGTCAGGAAAACAATTCACGGTCAGCCGTCATCGGGTGGATATGGTTGTGACATTGACATATGCATTTTGACTTTTCACAGGTGGATTATACCGGAAATCCATGATGAGCAATACCCTTCGCACTGACCATGAACACAAGCTGTGGGACTGGGCTCCTGTCCAGAAGGTGCTAAGGTCAAACCCAGGTTGGCACATTGCAGTAGATTTCATAATATGCGGCCTCAGTGTGTATTGAGCTGTCTGACTAGAATGTGTAAAAGTAAATGCAGACAGGTCCTCCAGTAAATCATTCAATCATAATAAACTACTGCAACACACGCCCGAAAGGTGAATGGGGTTGTTTTAACGTGACAGCCAAGCATGGCTAAGCCAACTGTTTTGGTCTTTCCTACTGAAAGGTGAATGGGGTTGTTTTAACGTGACAGCCAAGCATGGCTAAGCCAACTGTTTTGGTCTTTCCTACTGAAAGGTGAATGGGGTTGTTTTAACGGGACAGCCAAGCATGGCTAAGCCAACTGTTTTGGTCTTTCCTACTGAAAGGTGAATGGGGTTGTTTTAACGTGACAGCCAAGCATGGCTAAGCCAACTGTTTTGGTCTTTCCTACTGAAAGGTGAATGGGGTTGTTTTAACGTGACAGCCAAGCATGGCTAAGCCAACTGTTTTGGTCTTTCCTACTGAAAGGTGAATGGGGTTGTTTTAACGGGACAGCCAAGCATGGCTAAGCTAACTGTTTTGGTCTTTCCTACTGAAAGGTGAATGGGGTTGTTTTAACGTGACAGCCAAGCATGGCTAAGCCAACTGTTTTGGTCTTTCCTACTGAAAGGTGAATGGGGTTGTTTTAACGTGACAGCCAAGCATGGCTAAGCCAACTGTTTTGGTCTTTCCTACTGAAAGGTGAATGGGGTTGTTTTAACGTGACAGCCAAGCATGGCTAAGCCAACTGTTTTGGTCTTTCCTACTGAAAGGTGAATGGGGTTGTTTTAACGTGACAGCCAAGCATGGCTAAGCCAACTGTTTTGGTCTTTCCTACTGAAAGGTGAATGGGGTTGTTTTAACGGGACAGCCAAGCATGGCTAAGCCAACTGTTTTGGTCTTTCCTACTGAAAGGTGAATGGGGTTGTTTTAACGGGACAGCCAAGCATGGCTAAGCCAACTGTTTTGGTCTTTCCTACTGAAAGGTGAATGGGGTTGTTTTAACGTGACAGCCAAGCATGGCTAAGCCAACTGTTTTGGTCTTTCCTACTGAAAGGTGAATGGGGTTGTTTTAACGTGACAGCCAAGCATGGCTAAGCCAACTGTTTTGGTCTTTCCTACTGAAAGGTGAATGGGGTTGTTTTAACGTGACAGCCAAGCATGGCTAAGCCAACTGTTTTGGTCTTTCCTACTGAAAGGTGAATAGGGTTGTTTTAACGGGACAGCCAAGCATGGCTAAGCCAACTGTTTTGGTCTTTCCTACTGAAAGGTGAATGGGGTTGTTTTAACGTGACAGCCAAGCATGGCTAAGCCAACTGTTTTGGTCTTTCCTACTGAAAGGTGAATGGGGTTGTTTTAACGTGACAGCCAAGCATGGCTAAGCCAACTGTTTTGGTCTTTCCTACTGAAAGGTGAATGGGGTTGTTTTAACGTGACAGCCAAGCATGGCTAAGCCAACTGTTTTGGTCTTTCCTACTGAAAGGTGAATGGGGTTGTTTTAACGTGACAGCCAAGCATGGCTAAGCCAACTGTTTTGGTCTTTCCTACTGAAAGGTGAATGGGGTTGTTTTAACGTGACAGCCAAGCATGGCTAAGCCAACTGTTTTGGTCTTTCCTACTGAAAGGTGAATGGGGTTGTTTAAACGTGACAGCCAAGCATGGCTAAGCCAACTGTTTTGGTCTTTCCTACTGAAAGGTGAATGGGGTTGTTTTAACGTGACAGCCAAGCATGGCTAAGCCAACTGTTTTGGTCTTTCCTACTGAAAGGTGAATGGGGTTGTTTTAACGTGACAGCCAAGCATGGCTAAGCCAACTGTTTTGGTCTTTCCTACTGTGACATATTTATGATATGTGCGTATACTCTGCGATACTAAACCTCAGCATACGTCACTGTAACAACACAGAGCAGTTAAGGGCAGTTAAAGGTCCAATAAAGCCGTTTTAATCTCAATATAAAATCATTTCTGGGTAACAATACAGTAAGTACTTTAATGTGATTTTTTTTCTCAATTAAAATGGTCAAAAATCAATACAAATCGCTTCTTAGCACAGGACAATTTCTCAATCAAGAATTTTGATAGGACTGTCTCGGTCTGGGTGGGGAGGGGAAACTGAAAATCAGCTGTTATTGGCAGAGAGGTTCAGAACTCTTTCTTATTGGTAATGTCACCATGGAAGGCCAAAACTCCATTCCACCAAAATATTTCTGGCATTTTCCAAACAGCTCTTACACTAAAAGGGCATTATGATAAATTTCACAATTTCAAAGTATCCGTCCAACCTCATAGCGTGGGAATATATATAAAACACAGCATAATCAGGTATTTTACTGCACTGGGCCTTTAAGGGCAATTTACCAGCCGGGTGTCAGAATGAGAGTCTGCATCACTGTACATCACCCCACATTCCAAAGAGTCTTACCCTGGCACTGGGCTCCCTTCCCTTTCACCAGAGTGTGCCTCTCCCCTGGCCTTACAGGGTAAAAGCATCCCCTACTGCCAAGATCCACTGCAGGGCCGGGCCAGGACAGGGTGCTGGAAAACCTGTCCTCTTATAGTAAGGAGTCAACTGGCAGCTTTAGTCACTTAATTCCATGTAAATAATCGTCACAGTATATTTCTTGTGTTGACTTCATAGTATGTTTAATCTGGCAGTTTAGGTCACTTTATTCACTTTATTACATGTAAATAACCATCACAATATTTCTATTGAACATAGTATGTTTCTGTATATTTTCCAGTATATTCTTGTGTTAGCTTCATTGTATATTTCTGTATATTTTCAGTATATTTCTTGTGTTGATTTCATAGTATGTTTCTGTGTTATTAGCAACTTAAAAAAATGATATAGTATTTGTATTTGTACAATTTTTTACCTACTTATTGCCTATTGTTACTATTTCTAAGTTTTATATTGTTCAGATCAGAGCTCACAAGTAAGCATTCCATTGTACCGCCTGTGCCACGCTGCATCATGTGCATATGATGAATGAACTCAGAGGAAACCAAATAAACAATCCCTCTCCAGTATCTATGCACATACAGGTCCCCTGGTATTGTCAATAAAAGGTCATGATGGCAGAATCAGAGGTCGTTTTGAGGTCTAACCTCGTTCACCAGAACGGTAAACATAAAAAGATAAGCTGTAGGAGAAATGTAGATTCAAATGTTTATTCATAGCCTATACATCCTCCCTATCCACCCTGCATCAATACTTTCTACTGTCTACTACATCCTCCCTATCCACCCTGCCTCGATACTTTCTACTACACTACATCCTCCCTATCCACCCTGCCTCAATACTTTCTACTGTCTACTATATCCTCCCTATCCACCCTGCCTCATTACTTTCTACTGTCTACTACATCCTCCCTATCCACCCTGCCTCATTACTTTCTACTGTCTCCTTCACACAGCCTTTAACCTACTATCTGCATGTTGTAAATACCCATCGCTCGTCTCTTCCCCACTGTTTACACATCTGATAAGCCCCTATTGTTGTCACCTGTATCTTCACTGGGGCACATTTCATTCTCCCTCATTAGAGGAGGCTTGTAATGGCTTTTATACCTCACCCAGAGAGAGCCGTCTGATTAAAGAGCAGGCTACAACCTGAAACAAGGACACTAACTAACTGGGCAGGCCCAGATGTTGAAACGCTGCATCGTTACAGCCCCCCGGTGCCTACACTCATCGTATAACATCTCATTATGTTTTATGTGGACTTGCAGATGTCTCTTAAAGACGCCTGCCACCTACTGTACTGTACAGTCCTATACAGGACATGCCCATGGTTTGTAAAATACGCAGTTAGTAGTATACAAGTCCCTCAGCAAACTTATATCTGTTTTAGTTTTGTGGGACGCGCTGCTTGGCAATGTGCTGTACGCCTTCCAGAGCGGAGAGAAGAAAATGAATCTAATTGGCTCATGTTCAGTCCCCTCTGTGACAGTGTGGAGTTCCAGGGTTTGGAGAGGGTTGTGAGACGTTTGTGTCGGCTTCGGGCTGAGTCAGGGAAGGAAGGATGACGGGAGAGCCAGCGGATGAGGTTCATCTCATGTGACACAAATGTGTCATTTCTCCTTCCTGTTTACTCAGAGCATGCCGAGGCAGCTGCAGCGCAGAGGCAGAACAGGGGTTAGAGCCAGCATGTCTTCCTCAAGTGTCTGCCTCGCACACGCACATCACAGAGAACCAGCCACAACCATTTATACAACAAAATACAAGACTGATCATGACACTTCCACAAGATAACTGACAGATTCACAGTCACAGGTAGATGACATGACTGATCATGACACTTCCACAAGAGAACCGACAGATGCACAGTCACAGGTAGATGACATGACTGATCATGACACTTCCACAAGAGAACCGATAGATTCACAGTCACAGGTAGATGACATGACTGATCATGACACTTCCACAAGAGAACCGATAGATGCACAGTCACAGGTAGATGACATGACTGAGAAAATTAGTCCACAATGCTGTACCATGATCAAATGCCATGGATGTGGCCTACTAGGTGATGATATATGCAGTGCACATTAGTGTCTTCAGGCAGTGTTGTTACAGAATGTATTGAAATACAGTGGGACACTCAGACCACCAGTCTTCCGCACTGTGGCTTATCCATCTTCTCCACTGTGTCTATCGCTCAGGGTGAGATGGTGCCAAAGAGCTCCAGACCACCCGCTCAGCGGAGGGCCCAGGCTCTCTGCCCGTTTGATGAAGATCACTGAAAACTTAATGGGGCTCGAGCTGCATAACCCTCCCTAATCATAGGGCCTCCCTTTATTTAGGGAAGAAGCCCAGTCTCTTTCATGTCCCACCATGTGTTTACCACAGGCCATTACGATCAGCTTCTCTGGTCACAAATGACACCCTACTCCCTGGTATAGTGCACAGCTTTTGAACGGAGCCCTGTGGTCGCTAGGGCACAACATAGGGAATAGGGTGCCATTTGGCATGCAGCCTAGGTCAGTGTTGTTTAATCTACCAGAGATGAAAACAGAAGTGTTTGCTAATGGGTTTGTGTGTGCTCCATCAGTCAGGATGCGGGATGCTGCTAGACAGAGAGACATGACACCAACTGTGCTAAACCATTTTTTATTTAACCTTTATTTAACTAGACAAGTCAGTTAAGAACAAATTCTTATTTACAATGACGGCCTACCCAGGCCAAACCCAAACCCCACACTGGGCCAATTATGCGCCGCCCTATGGGACTCCAAATCACGGCCGGTTGTGATACAGCCTGGTATCGAACCAGGGTCTGTAGTGACGCCTCTAGGACTGAGATGCAGTGCATTAGACCGCTGCCCGACTCGGAAGCCCCTACACTAGGAGCCTACAGACAAACAGATAGCTATCTATACATCCTGTATGGACAGACATTCTATTGCTTCAGGACCATGGAGCAGTTGAGACAGGCTTTACTCTATCCTGTCAATGCTCCATGAAATGTGGGAAACAGCGAGAGACCTGAACACAAGCTGGGACTGTGATTGAAGAAATGGGAGGAAAGTCAGCAAAGCTGTTGAAAAATGGTGTACATAGCGTGTGTGTATGTACACAGGGAAACTGTTGACCATGAAAAAACCAAAATGGTTTGTCTTCACCCTCTGAATAGCACACACAAACAATCCATTTCTCCATTATACCAAAAACGTATTATTTAACCTGTCTCCTCCCCTTCATCTACACTGATTGGACTGGAACAAGTGACATCAATAAGGGATCATAGCATTCACCTGGTCAGTCTATGTCAAAGAGAGAGCAGGTTAAGGGATCATAGCATTCACCTGGTCAGTCTATGTCAAAGAGAGAGCAGGTTAAGGGATCATAGCATTCACCTGGTCAGTCTGTCAAAGAGAGAGCAGGTTAAGGGATCATAGCATTCACCTGGTCAGTCTATGTCAAAGAGAGAGCAGGTTAAGGGATCATAGCATTCACCTGGTCAGTCTATGTCAAAGAGAGAGCAGGTTAAGGGATCCTAGCATTCACCTGGTCAGTCTATGTCAAAGAGAGAGCAGGTGTTCATAATGTTTTGTACACTCATTGTACATGAGTGTGTGAGAGACTGTGTGTGTGTGTTTGTGTGAGTACATGTGTGCATGCTTGTATGTGTGTGTGTAAGTGTGTACTTGCACATATGTGCAATGCAACAGTGACTAAAGTGAATGTTATCGATCCTCTGACTCTCTGTGATTTAGGGTGCAGGCAAAGTAGAGTGGACTGGACCTTGGCAGAACGTAGCATCCCCTCAGAGCCAAAACGCTTTTAAGACAGTCATCGGCAGGGTTGGGTAGGTTACTTTCCAAAATTAATCCGTTACAGTTACTAGTTACCTGTCCAAAATTGTAATCATTAATGTAACTTTTGGATTACCCAAACTCAGTAACGCAATCTGATTACATTCAGTTACTTTTAGATGACTTTCCCCTTAAGGGGCATTAGAAGACAGAAATGTATGTTACCAATTGAATGACTGAATGTATTTCAGGATAAATCAATGTTAAAGTTTACATAGCTGGCTACATATGGATGTTAAATTTTACATTATGGGTTGGTTATGTAGGCTTCTTCTAACTCACCTCTTTCTACTCCATATAATAATACAATTAAATGATATTTTTACATTAAAAACCAAAGGCTATCAGAATTCCAGTCATTCCAATAAATGTTACACCCCTTGATCTTCAAGAACAGGACTTGAAAATATGGAAGTACAGTTTAGCCAAATTGTTTTACCTGAGCATAACCCCAAAAAGAAGGACTTATTAGCCAGCCCTACTATGTTGTTTGTGATTTTGTTATCATGGAGGACTGATCGGGCTCATTGATTCTAGTTGAAAAATAAATGCTTTGCACATGGAATAGCATGCTTTGAGCACTACTGAAAACTGCTATTTGCTGCATTTGCTATAGGCCTCTTGTTTACCTTTTTGTTGGTGACACTTTGATATCTTGATAATATACAGCTGTTTAAAGGGCAAATCCACAGACGAAACAATAACAAAATGGCTGCCCCGCCTCTGTTTTGGTGAAAAGCTGTCACGTCTAGCTCCTGCTCCTCCCCTCCGGCGTACGACGTCGCCAGAGTACTAACCACCGGTCCTGAGATTCATCATTACGCACACCTGGCACTCATCATTATGCGCATCTGTGAATCATTATGATTCACACCTGGACTCCATTACCTTCATCATTTCCTCTCCTTTATATGTCACTCTCCCATGTTTACTCACCAGTTGGTATTGTTCTTGTGTATCGGCATTCTGTCTTATGTTAGTGTCATGTTCTTGGTTTTGTTGTTTTATTAAAACGTTTCACCTGCACCTGCTTCCGACTCACCGCCTCATCATTACAAAGGCTGAGGGATGGGCCTGGAGAAATGTAACCACTCTCAGATTAATAGACAGAGCTATGGATGCAAGGACTGACCATCCATAATATCAAAATTATTGTTTTAACCATATGAGGCTATACAGTGTTTGTTAACATTTACAATGTTTACAAACATTGGAGAAAAACAAGTTTATATTTTAGGTTCTCATTGAGTGTGACAGTTGAACTAAGCTCACGTGTCCATTAGGCCTATGGATTATTATTATTTTATGAGCATGAATTAGATTGAGCAATAAAAGCCCCACTTTTATTCCATAGGCTGGGATCCGCCCTATGCAGCTGTTGTTCCATAGGCTGGGATCCACACTATACAGCTGTTGTTCCATAGGCTGGGATCCGCCCTATACAGCTGTTGTTCCATAGGCTGGGATCCGCCCTATACAGCTGTTGTTCCATAGGCTGGGATCCGCCCTATGCAGCTGTTGTTCCATAGGCTGGGATCCGCCCTATACAGCTGTTGTTCCATAGGCTGGGATCCGCCCTATACAGCTGTTGTTCCATAGGCTGGGATCCGCCCTATACAGCTGTTGTTCCATAGGCTGGGATCCGCCCTATACAGCTGTTGTTCCATAGGCTGGGATCCGCCCTATACAGCTGTTGTTCCATAGGCTGGGATCCGCCCTATGCAGCTGTTGTTCCATAGGCTGGGATCCGCCCTATACAGCTGTTGTTCCATAGGCTGGGATCCGCCCTATGCAGCTGTTGTACCATAGGCTGGGAACCACACAATAAAGCTGTTGTTCCATAGGCTGGGATCTGCACTATGCAGCTGTTGTTCCATAGGCTGGGATCCACACTATACAGCTGTTGCAAGAGGGCATTTTTGACTGGCTGTCCACTGGTTTCAAAAACAATGATTGATAGGCATCTTAAACTTCTTGAATTCAATCATTATTGGGTTCAAATACACATTTAGATTTGTGAACAGCCATCCACAACAACCACAATCCGTAAGGCGCAAATAGCTAAATGAGACAGCAGCAGTGTAATTCACATCAATGCGCTGTGTAGATATCAATAATAAGTGATATCCCTATCGCTGTAGACTACACCACCGCTGTCATCCTTACCTCCAAGCTTTTATTCAAGTTAGATCATCTTTGGATGCCGACAGCAGTCACACCATTGGAAGACATAACTTGGACTGTAGCCTACAAAACCTATTCCTGCTCTTTTCCCACAATCCATCAAACGCATTTGGTGTGTCATCATAGTGGTCTCTGGCTTGTGGTCAGACTCACTCAGGTGGAACAAACATCCTTTCGGAATTTAAAAGTACTCCTCAAAGTAATAATCTAGTTTTTCAAAAGTATCTGTAATCTGATTACAATATTTTTGCTGGCAACGTCACGGATTACAGTTTTTGTAATCCCTTACATGTAATCCGTTACTCCCCAACCCTGGTCATCGGCTAGCACCACTCCATCAACGCAATGTCACACACAGGCCAAACAAACACGGTGAGAAGTCGCTGCCCATTTCTAGATGATCACTGGGAGTACGATACCATTAGCACATTCAACTTGTATCATGTTTAAATCATGTTCTGGACAGAAAGCACTTTTATTTTCTCTGCACAGAGGAAGTAAATCTAATGGATAAAAAGTAAAGAGCCAGGCTTAACGTCTCTGACTTTCACAGCCAACAATATCCGATTCTCCCACACTGGCCGACTGCCTGAGTTTAATAGTTTAAGCAGAGAGAACCATATGTGCACTGCAAATATGTTGGTTTAACTCTTAAGGAATTAAGAGCAACCTGACGTGATAATATCAAGTGTGACGTGCTCTTCTTCTCCTCTCCTCTCGAACAGCTTATTGTATTTGGCGGAGAAGTAGAAGGTCTGGTTTCTTGACTTGCTTCCAAAGCAGTGTTACGATTGGCAAGATAACGGCATCTAACCTCCGTCAACAGAACCTGATTGTCTTGAGTTTCCACTGAGTTCTACCCACCCCCGCCCCACATTGTGATATGCTGACTGGAACCTGAGTCATCTCCAAGTCGTGACTTAACAACATTGGGTCATTGTTGTTTTGTTGTTCTAAGCATTTCTTTGTTTGAAGTACAACGATGGCAGGAGACATCCTCTAGTACGAGCAGAAGCGCATCACTGGCGCTTTGACAATTATTAAGTCAATTTCTACAGGTGGATATCACCAAACCTCAGTACATCCCACAAAACAGTTCTGGAGCTTTTGTTCAGTCAGGATAGAAATGGATTGAGTGTGAGTCTCTCTCTCCCGCTAAAGAGCAGCGCTCGTGGCGGAGTGCTGAGAGCCTCACGCTCCCCATCTCTCTTCATTAAAGCCTCCTGACCAAAACCAAATGCGTCTGGAGGGGGGCTGGCGGGCAGTCCACCCACACCGTGCCCAATTAAGGTCCTCTCTGAACAGGGCTCAGGCGGTCGCTGCCGCTGCCAAAGCCTAAACATTTGTCAGGAGTTAATCTGCCCGCCTGGCGTGGCACGGTGCGTCTGCCTGCCTTATGAATGGCCTGACACATCACCCTCCACCATGCAGGCACCACCGTGCAGGCACCACCGTGCAGGCTCCACCGTGCAGGCACCACCGTGCAGGCACCACCGTGCAGGCTCCACCGTGCAGGCACCACCGTGCAGGCACCACCGTGCAGGCACCACCGTGCAGGCACCACCGTGCAGGCTCCACCGTGCAGGCACCACCGTGCAGGCACCACCGTGCAGGCACCACCGTGCAGGCACCACCGTGCGGCACAGGGCTATAAAAGGAGTCGTCTGAGAGACGCGTGCCTCTCGCTATGATTTCACTAGCGCTGCTTACGTCTGCTGGAGGTGCCGGTCCAACAAGCAGAGAGGCATAGAGCTGGTCAGACTGTACACTTGCTGCAGGGGTGAGGTTATTGTACACATAACAGGCTCCTGTCAAAAGCAACTCCGTCTGAAATAATATGCTATGTGTGGGTACGTGTCCTTACAGCGTAGTACAACTTGCTCAGTGACCTGTTGTTGTATTTTTAAGTGCAGTTCAATCTGCCAATGCACCATGACTCATGAAGCTGTTTTGTCTTGACAGATTAACACTGACAGCCTATAGCTCTTCTTGTTCTAAGGGAGTGGCAGCACCACACCCAACAGCAACGCCTGACTGTTTGGCTACAGCTCTCTCAGATATCTCTGCAATGCTACGATGCTATTTACCATGTATCCTACTGGTGGTCACTGCAATGCAGCAGCTAGAGTAGGTAGACCGAGTGCTGCAAGATAGAGGAGTGATTGATAGCGCTTAAGGGTTGTCCCAAAGAGAGAAATCACTCGGGTCCATTCCTCCACAACAACAGATGCATGCATTAGCTCAACATCAATGAAAAAGCAAGTCAAAGTGTGCAATTTGTGGAGCACTTTGTGGCAATGCAGAAAATGAGTCTGTCTCCAGGTCCAGACCATGGTGATTGGAGGAACTTGAGAGGTGATAGATTGTACCAAACAGGCCATGTGCACGTAGATTAGGGCTTGGTCATCAACGACCCGATCGGACAGAACCTTTTGTGGTCATAAGATAAAGCACACATTCCCATTTCACTTAGCTGGCTTCGTCAAAAGCTTTGTGCCTTTTCAACGTTATTCCATTTGAAGCAACTCTGACTTATTTGGAATGGAATGCCCTAAAACCTGATTGTCTAGTTTTACTGATACACCGACTCCAGAGTTAAATGTTTGGTGCAAATATAGGACAAACGCAGTAGTCAGCCTCGGGCATGACGTCGTCACTAGTTAACACAGCCACAAAGTCATAAACCCCATCTATTTCTACAACTTATCTTCTTAAAATCTGCTTCTACTAACTATGACCTTAACCACACTGCTAACCTTATGCCTAAGCAAATTCTAGTTGACATATATTTTTATGATATAGCCAATTTTGACTTTGTGGCTGTGTTATCTAGTGGAGACCCTGGCCTGACAAAGCCACTTATCACCATCTCGCTCAACTGTTTCATGGGCAGACACTGTGTGTTATGTTAGATTTGGGTTACAGAACGGTTACGGAAAGGTTTGTTATAACAGTAGCTTTTTTTTGAAAGCTTGAAGTCATTGCACGGTGATTCATCTTCAATGTTCCATTGTGGGAGTGTTTTATTTGATCCAGACTAGGCAGTGGAACCTCTGGCAGCAGAAAAGCCCGTCCCCATTCTGGAGTCTAATACAATTTTCCACCCAAACAAATAGCGTCATGGCACCTGTCACAGCCAGCACAGGGAGAGCGCTGAGCAAGGAGAGCTATCCCAGGGGGCAAAGCTCCTCATTGACCACCTGGTTGCTAGGAGATTTTACCTAAGTGAATTAATTAATCCACTACCCAATACATTTTCTTCTCAGGTTCTTTATCCATATTGACAATGTCTCAGGGTTCTGTTATTGTTAGCTAAATGCTGAGTCATCAGGGGACTATGATGCTGTACAAATTGGACTATGAAGGCACTTAACCAAAGCTTAACCTTGAGCAACCATGTAGACAAATGGGAAGAAGAGAGGGAACAGAAAGATATGGCCAACGCTGAGAACATAAGTAATACTCCCAGGTCGTTGAACAGGACATGTTGGAGACATGTTTCAGTGATGAGTTGAAGCTGGGTCTCTCACCAGCCAGGTCTCAGTGGGGGTCAGGTCTGAGGCTTGTGATTGGCTGAGCCTCCTGGAGCCAGTCAGATCACGGCGTGGAGAGAGCGCTGCACCCTCGGCCCCTGTGAGAAGCGCTTAGATTGCTGGACTGTGAAATTACCACAAACACACAGTAAAAACGTCTTCTCCTTGTATCATTTGCCAGGAATGTTAATTTCAACCCCCCCCAGATTCTGCAGTTGGCGAGATGACTGTATTACCATTCTGTGTCCTCAGCACAGAGACGGAGCACAAATATATAAACAAAAAGGGGAAGACATTTAGAAAACACAACAAAGTCCCACAGAGCTCCAGAGTAGGAGTTGGACCCCAAAAATAATAATTGTTGGCAGAGGTCAGACGATTTCAAGTTTTGCAAATGCTTCGCAGATGGGCTGCCCCACAGCCAAGCACAAACCAAAGCACACACACGCAAAAAAACATCTGAATAAGTATATTTATAACTAAATAATACGGTCCGCTCCGAAACCTCAGGAAATAAATGGAGGATGACTGAAGGTTTCAATTGAGACACCAGCCGTAATTAGATCTGGATAATGATTTTTGTCCCTCGTCTTTTTCCTTCAGACCCAAGACATATCCACTGCACGCCCACTTAAACATGAGGTCAGCAGAGCAGAGATGGTCTGTGGGCTGAGGCAGTGGGATTGGTGGGAAACCGTCTCTCTCCCTGTGCTAATACCGGCTGGAGATGGTCTGGGTCGAGGCAGTGGGATTGGTGGGAAACCGTCTCTCTCCCTGTGCTAATACCGGCTGGAGATGGTCTGGGTCGAGGCAGTGGGATTGGTGGGAAACCGTCTCTCTCCCTGTGCTAATACCGGCTGGAGATGGTCTGGGTCGAGGCAGTGGGATTGGTGGGAAACCGTCTCTCTCCCTGTGCTAATACCGGCTGGAGATGGTCTGGGCCGAAGCAGTGGGATTGGTGGGAAACCGTCTCTCTCCCTGTGCTAATACCGGCTGGAGATGGTCTGGGCCGAGGCAGTGGGATTGGTGGGAAACCGTCTCTCTCCCTGTGCTAATACCGGCTGGAGATGGTCTGGGTCGAGGCAGTGGGATTGGTGGGAAACCGTCTCTCTCCCTGTGCTAATACCGGCTGGAGATAGTCTGGGCCGAAGCAGTGGGATTGGTGGGAAACCGTCTCTCTCCCTGTGCTAATACCGGCTGGAGATGGTCTGGGCCGAGGCAGTGGGATTGGTGGGAAACCGTCTCTCTCCCTGTGCTAATACCGGCTGGAGATGGTCTGTGGGCCGAGGCAGTGGGAATGGTGGGAACCCGTCTCTCTCCCTGTGCTAATACCGGCTGGAGCCACTGTGCAGAGCCGCTGAGGAATAGGCCTAATACACACACACACCACTGGCAAATGCAGCAGTGATGCTCCGCTGAATGTTTGCACAAATGGGGTTGCACCTACTAATTATGGTAATAGCGTGCACTTAAAGGCTGACGTATGGACAAACTGTTGCGGTGGGCTGGCATGGAGTACGGACTAAGGTCGCGGCTCAGAACGCTGAAG
This sequence comes from Oncorhynchus mykiss, assembly GCF_013265735.2. NCBI lineage: Eukaryota > Metazoa > Chordata > Actinopteri > Salmoniformes > Salmonidae > Oncorhynchus > Oncorhynchus mykiss. The sequence continues at coordinate 13,374,249 of NC_048585.1, forward strand.
CCAGTAATCCGCTGTCCTGGTATAACCTCTTTTGAGACTGACATTTTGTTTTCATTTTCCTCTAATTAGTTGTATTAAATTGGCTCTTAAAAGCAATTTCTGCAAAGCACCTGGAATAAAAGGATTTGGTCGCCCTTAACTTTGTTTATCTTGGTGTAGGGATCTGGCATCGTATCTCTGGGATAAAGCTCTTCAGACTGCAGACCCTCTCCATTCCCTCATGGAATAAAAACCCCTCCTTGTAAGTCCAAAGTTATCCGCCAACAGGTTGACGTATGCACTGTTGATTTGCTCGGGGAGATAGGCATTCCCTACTCAACTATCATATCTTGCTGCTACATCCAGGCAAACCTACCTATCTTATTCTTGTGGGTTTATGTACACAGCTGGCTATCAACTAAGCTCAGATAAGCATTGAGCTCAAAGCTACACCGTATGTGTCTCTCCCAGAGTTGAACTGGTCAAAAGTTAATCTCCCTTCACAGCTCAGCTCTGCAGCTCAAAGAGTACATGAGGCCAGTCACAGAGTACATGAGGCCAGTCACAGAGTACATGAGGCCAGTCCCAAAGTACATGAGGCCAGTCACAGAGTACATGAGGCAAGTTACAGAGTACATGAGGCCAGTCACAGAGTACATGAGGCAAGGCACAGAGTACATGAGGTCAGTCAGAGTACATAAGGCCAGACACAGAGTACATGAGGCCAGACACAGAGTACATGAGGCCAGACACAGAGTACATGAGGCCAGTCACAGAGTACATGAGGCCAGTCACAGAGTACATGAGGCCAGTCACAAAGTACATGAGCCCAGTCAAAGAGTGCATGAGGACAGGAACAGGGTACATGAGGCAAGCCCCAGAGTACATGAGGCCAGACACAGAGTATGAGGCCAGTCACAAAGTAAATTAGGCCATACACATAGTACATGAGGCCAGACACAGAGTATCAGTCCCGTCACAGAGTACACGAGGCCAGACACAGAGTAAGAGGCCAGACACAGAGTACATGAGCCCAGACACAGAGGTCATGAGGCCAGACACAGAGTGCATGAGGACAGGAACAGGGTACATGAGGCAAGCCCCAGAGTACATGAGGCCAGACACAGAGTATGAGGCCAGTCACAAAGTAAATTAGGTCATACACATAGTACATGAGGCCAGACACAGAGTATCAGTCCCGTCACAGAGTACATGAGGCCAGACACAGAGTAAGAGGCCAGACACAGAGTACATGAGCCCAGACACAGAGTACATGAGGCCAGACACAGAGGACATGAGGCCAGACACAGAAGACATGAGGCCAGACACAGAGGACAGGAGGCCAGCAACAGAGTACATGAGGCCAGAAACAGAGTACATGAGGCGTGTCTAGGATTGCACAAATCCAGTAACTTTCAGGTTTTCCAGAAATCCTCGTTGGAGGATTTTGGGATTTCCTTTATATTCCCTCCTGATTCTGTGAATCTTCCAATCTGGATTTCTGGAAAATCTGGTAATTTTGGGAAAGTTATCGTAATCTTGCAACCCTAGTTCATGTTACACTGATCTGAAAACAGTGGTGTAAGTATCCTCTCCCAGTGGGCCTGTGCTGTGCCCACAACGTGCCCCTCTAAAAGAAACACTGGCTGCGTCACAGAGCAGGGAGAAATGCTTCAGTACTTAATAGGGCAGCAGTAGCAGCAGCACTCCAACCGGACCCCCAGAGGAGTACTCACATCAAAGCACTAAGCCTCTCTCCCGCTCACTCACTCTCTCTCTTTCTCCCGCTCTCTCTGCCTCACTGACACTCTCTCTTTCTGCTGCTTTCTCTCTTTCTCAGTTTCTTTCTGCCTCTCTCTCTCCCGCTCTCTCGCTCTCTCACTCTCTCTCTGCCTCACTCACTCTCTCTCTTTCTCCCGCTCTCTCTGCCTCACTGACACTCTCTCTTTCTGCCGCTCTCTCTCTTTCTCAGTTTCTCTCTGCCTCTGTTTCTCTCTGCCTCTCTCAGTTTCTCTCTGCCTCTCTCAGTTTCTCTCTGCCTCTCTCTGCCTCTCTGTTTATCTCTGCCTCTCTCAGTTTCTCTCTGCCTCTCTCAGTTTCTCTCTGCCTCTCTCTGCCTCTCTGTTTCTCTCTGCCTCTCTCAGTTTCTCTCTGCCTCTCTCAGTTTCTCTCTGCCTCTCTCTCTCTCTCTCTCTCTCAGTTTCTCTCTGCCGCTCTCTCTCTTTTTGTCTTGCTTGCATTCTTCCTCTGTATCTCTCAGCCACTTTGTCTCAGAACAGTAGATATATACCTCCCTCCCTATCCACATTTCTCTTGCTTTCTCTGTCTGCCTGGCCATTAGAGAGAGAGCGAGAGAGAGAGTGAGACAAGAACCAGTTAGACTTTAAGTCCCTGCAGGGAGCGGTGCTGCCTGTATCTATAGGAGACATCAGGGTTGTCTTGGGCCTATCGTAACGACGAGAGCGGTTTGGATTGTGTTGCCTGAGGATGTGTAAAGGCTAATACTGCTGTAAAGAGAACGCTGTGTTCTCTTTACAGCAGGACATCCACACAAGACAGAGAGGAGATAAAGCGCAGCAAGAATCATTACTGAGAGAATGGAACAAAATGACACAGGCCAGATGACAAGACAATAGACGTTTTTTGAGTTGATGTGAATAAAACAGCCCTGTTTTTGATCGTCTGATGCCTGGCACGTTGTCTCCAGGGTTCACAACAAAAGGTTATTGTGTCAAATGAAGAAACAAATATGGACTGTTCTACCATCGTCATCTTTAGGCTGGTGTGAAGCATATCAGTGGGGTTTAGGTGTCCGTGCAAAGCCTTATTCACTATAAGAGAAAAACAACATGCATTGTGGGAAAGATAGCTTACAACAGAAGTACACCCATGAATCATCTTCACAATGCAGACTTGATAATCACTTCTGTCATTTACTGGGGAAAATAGATTTTTCCTGTCAAGTCACATGATCCGAAACAACCCAGGACTCTATTTATGAATGGTGCTGAGCTTTCATAGCCAGCCCAGAGGGGGAAGCTGTATCTGTGCTGTGTTATGAGGCAGAGGCAGAGGTAGAGGAAGCTGACAGTCAGTAAATGGATTAAATGGGGGGGGGCACTTTCACCAACCACAACAAGGCTTTAGCGCCTCGACGCAGCAGCGATTACAGCCTTTTCCAGCGTAATGCAGTTAGGGGGACGAGGGGCTGGCGAGCCAGAGACAAAGCACCGTATATACTGGCATTAGCAGAGACAAAAGGCAGGGGCTAGGGGATTAATCATGATCACCCTGTCAAGTGGGGAGGCATCGAACACTGGTCACAGAAACACTGGAGGCTAGACTACATGCTAGGCTACATGTTAGGCTACATGTTAGGAAACATACTAGACTACATACTAGACTACATGCTAGGCTACATGTTAGGCTACATGCTAGGAAACATACTAGACTACATACTAGACTACATGCTAGGCTACATGTTAGGCTACATGCTAGGAAACATACTAGACTACATGCTAGGCTATATGCTATGCTATATGCTAGGCTACAGTGCCTTGCGAAAGTATTCGGCCCCCTTGAACTTTGCGACCTTTTGCCACATTTCAGGCTTCAAACATAAAGATATAAAACTGTATTTTTTGGGGAAGAATCAACAACAAGTGGGACACAATCATGAAGTGGAACGACATTTATTGGATATTTCAAACTTTTTTAACAAATCAAAAACTGAAAAATTGGGCGTGCAAAATTATTCAGCCCCTTTACTTTCAGTGCAGCAAACTCTCTCCAGAAGTTCAGTGAGGATCTCTGAATGATCCAATGTTGACCTAAATGACTAATGATGATAAATACAATCCACCTGTGTGTAATCAAGTCTCCGTATAAATGCACCTGCACTGTGATAGTCTCAGAGGTCCGTTAAAAGCGCAGAGAGCATCATGAAGAACAAGGAACACACCAGGCAGGTACTGTTGTGAAGAAGTTTAAAGACGGATTTGGATACAAAAAGATTTCCCAAGCTTTAAACATCCCAAGGAGCACTGTGCAAGCGATAATATTGAAATGGAAGGAGTATCAGACCACTGCAAATCTACCAAGACCTGGCCGTCCCTCTAAACTTTCAGCTCATACAAGGAGAAAACTGATCAGAGATGCAGCCAAGAGGCCCATGATCACTCTGGATGAACTGCAGAGATTTACAGCTGAGGTGGGAGACTCTGTCCATAGGACAACAATCAGTCGTATATTGCACAAATCTGGCCTTTATGGAAGAGTGGCAAGAAGAAAGCCATTTCTTAAAGATATCCATAAAAAGTGTTGTTTAAAGTTTGCCACAAGCCACCTGGGAGACACACCAAACATGTGGAAGAAGGTGCTCTGGTCAGATGAAACCAAAATTGAACTTTTTGGCAACAATGCAAAACGTTATGTTTGGCGTAAAAGCAACACAGCTGAACACACCATCCCCACTGTCAAACATGGTGGTGGCAGCATCATGGTTTTGGCCTGCTTTTCTTCAGCAGGGACAGGGAAGATGGTTAAAATTGATGGGAAGATGGATGGAGCCAAATACAGGACCATTCTGGAAGAAAACCTGATGGAGTCTGCAAAAGACCTGAGACTGGGACGGAGATTTGTCTTCCAACAAGACAATGATCCAAAACATAAAGCAAAATCTACAATGGAATGGTTCAAAAATAAACATATCCAGGTGTTAGAATGGCCAAGTCAGTCCAGACCTGAATCCAATCGAGAATCTGTGGAAAGAACTGAAAACTGCTGTTCACAAATGCTCTCCATCCAACCTCACTGAGCTCGAGCTGTTTTGCAAGGAGGAATGGGAAAAAAATTCAGTCTATCGATGTGCAAAACTGATAGAGACATACCCCAAGCGACTTACAGCTGTAATCGCAGCAAAAGGTGGCGCTACAAAGTATTAACTTAAGGGGGCTGAATAATTTTGCACGCCCAATTTTTCAGTTTTTGATTTGTTAAAAAAGTTTGAAATATCCAATAAATGTTGTTCCACTTCATGATTGTGTCCCACTTGTTGTTGATTCTTCACAAAAAAATACAGTTTTATATCTTTATGTTTGAAGCCTGAAATGTGGCAAAAGGTCGCAAAGTTCAAGGGGGCCGAATATTTTCGCAAGGCACTGTATATGCTAGCCTAGCCTCCTGTGAGGTGTATTCTTTCTTTCTTCAATTTGTTTTCTCCTCTTAAGCAGAGAACATTAAAGACCGGAGCTCTCCTGTGTGCCAGAGTGTGAAAACTAAAAAGGAATTACAATGAAAGCAGGAGCTACTCTGTACATCGTCCCCGGTCGACGCAATTCAAACAATGTGTGAGAGAGGAGTGGATGTCTTTGTATTGTTTTGTTACATTCTTACCACCTAACCAAGAGACAACCAAACCTAAAAATCAATCGAGACCTGTTTTCTTAAGTTTAGTTGTTCACAGTCAGTGGACGTGATAGCTGTATTTACTCTGACTTCCTTGTTGGAGGACAGCATATGTGGTGGTGGTTGATGAGACTGTCTGTCACTGGGTGATATGTTTTCTATTATCTTATTGGACCATTAACTGAGACGCAGCCTCATTCTAAATGCATAAATCACTCAAACGTAAAACTCATTAATCTGCTGGTCGTGCAGCAAGAGGTAGCCTGCATCCCAAATGGCACCCTATTCCTTATATAGTGTACTCCTTTTAACCAGAGCCCATGGGGCTATAGGGCACTACATAGGAAATAGGGTGCGATTTAGGATGCATCCTAAGAGTTGGCCTTGAGAGGGATTTGAGAGCTAGCAGGACCCCTCACTGGTAAAATACATTCATCTCCCCTCGCATTAACACATTTCTATTTGTCAAAATCACAACTTACACATCAGACTTGTTATTGGTCAAAATCACAACTTACACATCAGACTTGTTATTTGTCAAAATCACAACTTACACATCAGACTTGTTATTGGTCAAAATCACAACTTACACATCAGACTTGTTATTGGTCAAAATCACAACTTACACATCAGACTTGTTATTTGTCAAAATCACAACTTACACATCAGACTTGTTATTTGTCAAAATCACAACTTACACATCAGACTTGTTATTTGTCAAAATCACAACTTACACATCAGACTTGTTATTGGTCAAAATCACAACTTACACATCAGACTTGTTATTTGTCAAAATCACAACTTACACATCAGACTTGTTATTTGACAAAAAGGGTATGAGATGTCACTGCCTGACAAAAGCGTAGAGGGTGAAGACATGACGAAAAAAACAAAGAGGTGAAAGTTACTGCTTTTCAAACAATGTGGCTGGCAGGAGGTCCGGATGCAACCCCTCCTAGTCGGAGTTCTCCGAGCGGGCCTGTCCCACCACGGTTCAGCCAGCTAGCTATTCATCCTCTAAGTATATTTTAATGAGGGCCTGGTAAACTTGTATATGATTCTGATGAAGGTCTCTGGATGCTGGCCTGGGTTCTGTTATGGCTGAGTCCTCCCTGGTAGCTGTTGCCAGCTCCTATAATGTTTACTCAGTTGAATAACATGGCATGAGAAAATCCAGCGCTGCCCATCTCTACCATGACTAGCCTCTGTTGGGTTCTTTTAAACCTTTATGCGCGCACTCACACTCACACACACACACTAAACATAACACACACACACACACTCACACACTAAACCTAACACGCACACACACACACTAAACCTAACACACACACACACACACACACACTAAACCTAACACACACACAAACACACACTAAACCTAACACACACACACACACACACACACACACACACACACACACACACACACACACACACACACACACACACACACACACACACACACACACACACTGAAACAAACTGTAGCTGTAGGGTGGGAAATCTTTCACACAGTTTTCATCCAATCCTCTGGCTCTCTCTGCATTAACACAAGACTGAAGCGATTTTTAAAATGCAGCAGTCCCAAAAAATAACAAGTGGTATAACACTTTCTCTCAGTCAGTCTCTCAGTCAGTCAGTCTCTCAGTCAGTCTGTCTCTCAGTCTGTCTGTCTCTCAGTCTGTCTCTCAGTCAGTCAGTCTCTCAGTCTGTCTGTCTCTCAGTCTGTCTGTCTCTCAGTCTGTCTCTCAGTCAGTCAGTCTCTCAGTCTGTCTCTCAGTCAGTCAGTCTCTCAGTCTGCCTGTCTCTCAGTCAGTCAGTCTCTCAGTCTGTCAGTCTCTCAGTCAGTCTCTCAGTCAGTCTCTCAGTCAGTCTGTCTCTCAGTCAGTCAGTCTCTCAGTCTGTCTGTCTCTCAGTCAGTCAGTCTCTCAGTCTGTCGGTCCATCAGTCAGTCAGTCTCTCAGTCTGTCAGTCTCTCAGTCTGTCTGTCTCTCAGTCTGTCTGTCTCTCAGTCAGTCTCTCAGTCTGTCTGTCTCTCAGTCAGTCAGTCTCTCAGTCAGTCAGTCTCTCAGTCAGTCAGTCTCTCAGTCAGTCTCTCAGTCAGTCTCTCAGTCAGTCTCTCAGTCAGTCTCTCAGTCAGTCTGTCTGTCTCTCAGTCAGTCAGTCTCTCAGTCAGTCTGTCTCTCAGTCAGTCAGTCTCTCAGTCAGTCAGTCTCTCAGTCAGTCAGTCTCTCAGTCTGTCTGTCTCTCAGTCTGTCTGTCTCTCAGTCTGTCTGTCTCTCAGTCTGTCTGTCTCTCAGTCAGTCAGTCTCTCAGTCAGTCTGTCTCTCAGTCAGTCTGTCTCTCAGTCAGTCAGTCTCTCAGTCAGTCAGTCTCTCAGTCAGTCAGTCTCTCAGTCTGTCTGTCTCTCAGTCTGTCTGTCTCTCAGTCTGTCTGTCTCTCAGTCTGTCTGTCTCTCAGTCAGTCAGTCTCTCAGTCAGTCAGTCTCTCAGTCTGTCTGTCTCTCAGTCTGTCTGTCTCTCAGTCTGTCTGTCTCTCAGTCTGTCTGTCTCTCAGTCTGTCAGTCTCTCAGTCTGTCTCTCAGTCAGTCAGTCTCTCAGTCTGTCAGTCTCTCAGTCAGTCAGTCTCTCAGTCAGTCAGTCTCTCAGTCAGTCAGTCTCTCAGTCTGTCAGTCTCTCAGTCAGTCAGTCTCTCAGTCAGTCTGTCTCTCAGTCTGCGAAGGCTTATCTCAGACACAGTGTGCAGGCCGTCATGGCCAGAAGGAAGAGACAGATGAAGTGGTAACACAAGCGAGATTCCAAGAGTCCCCCGGGCCAGTTGAGACAGCAAGAGCGAAGATTGAGAAAGAGAGGACTGGGCCAGACTACTGTTGAGACAGAAAGAGCGAGGATTGAGAAAGTGAGGACTGGGTCAGACAACTGTTGAGACAGAAAGAGCGACGATTGAGAAAGAGAGGACTGGGTCAGACGAGCGTGACGTGAAAGAGAGGAGGTTGTGTTCAGAAAGTGCAGTATTGGGTAAACGCTGCATCAGACCCTTGCGGTCAGGTTCTACTCAACAGAAATACATCCTATAGAAAGAGAGGACTGGTTCAGACTACTGTTGAGACAGAAAGAGCGACGATTGAGAAAGAGAGGACTGGGTCAGACGAGCGTGACGTGAAAGAGAGGAGGTTGTGTTCAGAAAGTGCAGTATTGGGTAACCGCTGCATCAGACCCTTGCGGTCAGGTTCTACTCAACAGAAATACATCCTATAGAAAGAGAGCCTGGGTGGGACCAGTGTGAGGTGATAGAACGTTGTGTTTAAACCACTCAGAGAGCAAGACAGGAGGTTTGTGTAGGACTTGACTTTGAGCACGAGACAAGAGATTTGCAAGGTTCAGTTTACAGAGAAAATGGATTCTTAAGTAGTTAAAAAGTAGTCCATGGAACAAAGCTTCTACAGGTGCAGCATATAAACAATCCCATAGGGGGGAAATGAATGGTACTGTTGGAATGCTCTGAGGTTTATTAGTAACAAGCAGTGGCTCTGTTCAGGAGTATAGTACAGTATTGTATACAATGTCAAGAAAAAGTTTATGAACCCTTTGGAATTACCTGGATTTCTGCATAAATTTGTCATACAATTTGATCTGATTGTCACGTCCTGACCATAGAGAGCCTTTATTTTCTATGGTGGAGTAGGTCAGGGCGTGACTGGGGGGTTAGTCTAGTTTATATTTTCTATGTGGGGTTCTAGGTTGTTTTTTCGCTGCCTCTAACTCCTCCTTAGGAATTGCGATACTATGAGGAGATTACCGGAGAATAGAGGAACAGTGACGATATGAAGGTACACGATATGAAGAGCTTCCGGCGACAGTTCCCAGTCCAGAGCTTCCGACGATGTTTCACTGTCCGGAACCTCCAACGACGGTCCAAAGTCTGGAACCTCCAACGACGGTCCACAGTCTGGAACCTTCTAAGGAGGTCCACGGTCCGGAACCTTCTGAGACGGTCCACGGTCCGGAACCTCCTGAGACGGTCCACGGTCCGGAACCTCCTGAGACGGTCAACGGTCCGGAACCTCCAGCTCCATGGCAGGAGCGTTCCTCTGCACCGATGTCCAGTCCAGGCGTGGCGTCCAGTCCCGCTCCATGGCAGGAGCCTTCCCTGCGCCGATGCCCAGTCCGAGCACGGCGTCCAGTCCAGCTCCAAGACAGGAGTCTTCCTCTGCGCCAATGTCCAGTCCGAACACGCCGTCCAGTCCAGCTCCATGGCAGGAGCCCTTCTCTGCCCTGATGCCCAGTCTAGACACGGCATCTAGTCCCGCTCCATGGCAGGAGTCTTTTTCTGCACCTAGATCCAGTCCGAACACAGTATTCAGCCTGGGTCCATGGCTGGATCTGCGGGATGAGCGGGTTCTTCGTCCCGCACCAGAGCCGCCACCGACGCTAGACACCCCCCCAACCCTCCCTTTTGGTTTCAGGTTTTGCGGCCGGAGTCCGCACCTTTGGGGGGGGGGGGGGGGGGGGGGGGGTACTGTCACGTCCTGACCATAGAGAGCCTTTATTTTCTATGGTGGAGTAGGTCAGGGAGTGACTGGGGGGTTAGTCTAGTTTATATTTTCTATGTGGGGTTCTTGGTTGTTTTTTCTATGTTGGGGTTTTGGTATGATTCCCAATAAGAGGCAGCTGGCTATCGTTGTCTCTAATTGGGGATATACTTAAGTAGAATGTTTTCCTCCTGTGGGTTATAGGATATTGTTTATGTTTTGAGTTAGTGTATGTTACACCTCTTTGTTACGGTTCGTTGTTTGTTTCGTTCTTTATTTGTTGTTCTGTGTGTTTCTAATAAATAATATGTGGAAACCATATCGCGCTGCATCTTGGTCTGATAATTATTCCAACGAACTTGACACTGATCTTCAACTTAGTCACAACAATGGACAAACACAGTGTGCTTAAACTAATAACACACAAAATCTTGTATTTTTTATATTAAATGCGTAATTTATGCAGAAATCCAGGTAATTCCAAAGGGTTCACCTACTTTTTCTTTCCACTGTATAGTATAGTATAGTACCCACTGTATGGTATATAGTATAGTACCCACTGTATAGTATAGTATAGTACCCACTGTATGGTATATAGTATAGTACCCACTGGACACAGACGTCAGTTCAAAGACTAGTTTTGATTTACACTTGAGTTGTCAACTAACGTGAATCCAATGTGAATTCTTTGAACCATGTATTTGGATTTAATTTAAAGTTGGGTGAAAAAAAGAGACATTCGTTGACAACTTTTTGAAAATCCAATCAGTTTTAACACTGATTCAACATCATCTCGTTGATTTATTTTGTTGAAATTGCGTGGAAAGAACATTGACTGAACCAGTTTGCGGCCAGTGGATACCCATGCTACTCAGCCACACAGTATGGCCTTACATGACTCCGCCACAGCTGGAGTTCTGTCCTATTGAGAAGAATGGTGGGTGGCAGGGGATGGTGGGGGGGAAGACAGGTCCAGACACCACATCAAAGGCCTTGCTGGAAATAGAGGAAACAACGACACGTGGAACCAACCAGCTTCACATGCAGACAGAGTACAGCGCTGATTAGCGCTGAGGAAGTCTGTCTGATTCGCTCCCAACAGATGCCTGCATGGGACACGGCTTAGAGAGAGACAGATCCCCCGTGAGACGAACCCCTCGTTCACCACCAGCTGCATAACACCAGCAAGGGACTCAGACGAGAAGCCCTGATTGGGCAAAAAAAAGAAGACAAATTGAGAGAGCCGTCCAGCGTTCTCCCTAACTAAGCCGATATGTAAACAGAGGCGGTGGCGAAACACCTGCTAGCAATTTATTAACGCAACGAAAAGAGGGAGGCGCCAGGGCGAGGTGTGGGGAGGAGGGGGGAGCCAGGGCGAGGTGTGGGGAGGAGGGGGGAGCCAGGGCGAGGTGTGGGGAGGATGGGGGAGCCAGGGCAAGGTGGGGGAGGAGGGGGGAGCCAGGGCGAGTTGTGGGGAGGAGGGGGGAGCCAGGGCAAGGTGGGGGAGGAGGGGGGAGCCAGGGCGAGGTGTGGGGAGGAGGGGGGAGCCAGGGCGAGGTGTGGGGAGGAGGGGGGAGCCAGGGCAAGGTGGGGGAGGAGGGGGGAGCCAGGGCGAGGTGTGGGGAGGAGGGGGGAGCCAGGGCAAAGTGGGGGAGGAGGGGGGAGCCAGAGCGAGGTGTGGGGAGGAGGGTGGAGCCAGGCGAAGGTGGGGGGAGGAGGAGGGGCGCCAGGGTGAGGTTGGGGGGGTGCCAGGGCGAGGTGGGGGAGAAGGGGGGAGCCAGGGCGAGGTGGGGGAGGAGGGGGGAGGAAACTAACCATCTATTACCTTAGAAACAGATCTGCTCTATTAGCCTTTAAGCCAAAGGCCTTGAGTGCTGAGTAATTTGGGGGGCTGCAGGTAGTACAGACGCAGGCCCGTGTCAGGGGCTAATGTGCTTCATTAGCATGCGTCCCAAATGGTACCCTACTTTAGACCAGGGCACATAGGGTCTGTTCTCAATAGTGAGCTAACGCAGAGTCATTAGAGAGAGGAAGGAGGAGGGAGGAGGGAGGGAGTGGGCCCCTGGTCTGTAAAGTAGACTGGTAACATTAGTTCTGCGTGATTTAGGTAATTACTTCAAGAGCTGTAGGACGTGCCTGGCCACCGAAAATACTCCAGGGCTCACGCACGCAGCATGTTGGTTCCCCCATATTGCTGAGCGGTGCATATAGATGACATCCTACTGAATGAACTGAACATACGCTGGGTTTGAGATGAAAAAACGGCTTCCCAGGTATCGGTGACAGTCGACACCCAAAAAGGTTTTCTTTGCTGAAAGGTGTACAGAATAAATACGTGTTTTTCCTACGCATGGAGCCGTGCAGATACATAACTCACCGAGCGGTGTCACCACACAGTGACCAGTCAGCTCTTTAGTCAATGAATAAATACATGTCGAGAAGAGGGTTCTGACTTCGCCGGACAGGCCAGGAGGTCTCCTGGTGTACAAAAGACCCCGGGGAGGTCTATCACTGTCGAGGTGATCGCTACACAGGACGGGTCATTCATAAAGAAAACAAGGCCCCTCTTTTTCAACCGACACATCTCTACACAGCACTCCCTCTCTCAGAACAGAGAGGTCACTTGGTTTCCTCCCTCTTCTTTTAGGTTCCTCTTCCTTCTTTTGCCCTTCGGTGTTGTGCTCCGGTTGTTCGAGGACACACAGTAACCCAAACGTCGGACCAGACCTGGGTTCAAATACTAATTGAAATCCTTTCGAAAGCTTTATTTGGGCATTATTGCGCTTGCCTGGCACAACGGCATCAATAGAATAGTCGGAAAAGTGCAAACCCAGCCCATCTGCCACCCTAGACAGAGAACGCTAAAAGTATTTAAAAGATTTAAAATAGTATTTGAACCCTGGTCTGCATCGGACACAGGCAGTAATGTAGTTATGCCTTAGAGTAGGACTTTAGACCAGACAGAGTGAATGGTTGGCCTGGGAGGCTCATTAATCATCCATGCTGTGTTGAAGGCACTCCTGCAGTAAAAAGGTCTGATTCGATAGTACGCGGCCCGATTATCTGTTATTATGCTACCAGACGAGGACTCACACAGGTGTTCCGGACGGACGCCGTTTCCCGACTGCCACCCCTGGATACGGGACAGGAAGTAGTCACTCAACTAGCATCGTCTGACTATTGTCAGCACAAGACAAAACCCCTCATAGCCCACCCAAACTGAAAACTACAGGCATGTTTTCTATTGGACTTTGGTCCTTTCAGACCATTACACCACCTCAAGACCAACAGGAGAAATAGGCTTTCCAGTCCAGGTAGCTACAGTACTTCATACGATGTACAGGCCAAACACCACCTCAAGACCAACAGGAGAAATAGGCTTTCCAGTCCAGGTAGCTACAGTACTTCATACGATGTACAGGCCTTACACCACCTCAAGACCAACTGGAGAAATAGGCTTTCCAGTCCAGGTAGCTACAGTACTTCATACGATGTACAGGCCTTACACCACCTCAAGACCAACTGGAGAAATAGGCTTTCCAGTCCAGGTAGCTACAGTACTTCATACGATGTACAGGCCTTACACCACCTCAAGACCAACTGGAGAAATAGGCTTTCCAGTCCAGGTAGCTACAGTACTTCATACGATGTACAGGCCTTACACCACCTCAAGACCAACTGGAGAAATAGGCTTTCCAGTCCAGGTAGCTACAGTACTTCATACGATGTACAGGCCTTACACCACCTCAAGACCAACAGGAGAAATAGGCTTTCCAGTCCAGGTAGCTACAGTACTTCATACGATGTACAGGCCTTACACCACCTCAAGACCAACTGGATAAATAGGCTTTCCAGTCCAGGTAGCTACAGTACTTCATACGATGTACAGGCCTTACACCACCTCAAGACCAACAGGAGAAATAGGCTTTCCAGTCCAGGTAGCTACAGTACTTCATACGATGTACAGGCCTTACACCACCTCAAGACCAACTGGAGAAATAGGCTTTCCAGTCCAGGTAGCTACAGTACTTCATACGATGTACAGGCCTTACACCACCTCAAGACCAACTGGAGAAATAGGCTTTACAGTAGCTGAAGATAAGCGTCCATGCTCACTGCCATAGATAGATCATCCTTGGGCCTACACAGTACACGTCCTGGGTAGAGCTGGTGCCTTTTACAGCCCAGAGATCCAACGACACTACAGCTGGTCTGGACCAGTCCGATGCCACCACTGCTTCCCAGAAACAGATGTTTTGGAGGTTAGAGGTGTGTAATTGCTTTCATGCACCCTAGCTCTTTATGAATGGACAATGACCATTAATATTCATGACAGATGAATGGTGACTGGGGCTACTCCTGGTGCGATCCATGCAGCTGCCTACACAGCTTCCGGCTGCTGTACAGTACACAGGGATTGACCATAGTAGGCTTTAGACAGTTGAGGTAACAACAGAGATGGACTGAGACAGTGGTTATGAAAAGCTACTGATCTGCTGTCTAAGAAGAGAATATTGATGCAGGCGGGGAAAGAAATGTTTACACCCACACACACCCCCACACACACCCCCCCCCCACACACACACACACACACACACACACACTACCAGTTGACCCGAACCCCACTATTCACTATTCTCCACAGCAGCCGACACTAAGATTGACATTAAACAGTATCTGTGATTAGTGTGTGTGAATTTAGAGACAGACCTTGAAAAGCTCCCTCTGATTGGGGTTCTGTTATGTTTGGAAGTGATAAAACGCTGGAGCTTTCCAGTGGGGATCATAAAGTCATTATCATACAATAGCAATGTGACGCTCTGTATAAACTCTGTGAACACTGTGTGCCACGGGGTCCAAAGAAAATACAATTCATCTATTTTCCAAACCACTCTTACACACACACACACACACACACACACACACACACACACACACACAGTGCACAAAAACACACTCCTTGCATAATTCATGAAACTAACTATAACCCCTTTGTTCTCAGCGGATAAAGGTCTCTGAGTAATTGTACTGTATGGATCATCAGTCTACATGGGATATGGCAATCTTACATATAGATCAAACGCGGCTGCATGCTGTAGAAAATAAAACTCCCCTCTATTGCAGACGGACACCCAAGAGGCTATCAAAGAGAATCCATTGTCAAACTGTCAGAGAAACTAAAACCCTCAACGCAACCCTCTGTCCAGTCTACCACGCAACCACCCTATCACATTCTGATCCCAGTCCCTCTCATCCATTCATTCACTCACTGCTTTATGTCCTAGTTCTCTTGAATGGTCACCGAATGTGACCTCTCGGACCACTGGCGTTGACCCTTACCTGTTTGGCGGACAGGTCCCCCTTGGAAGGCACACTGGGGCTGCTCATTGGGCTCACGGGGGTACTGCGGCTGCCCCCGTTGAACAGTGCCCGCACCGACGTCAGCCACTTCATGATGGATCCTGGCGGGTGCAGGGGTGCTTTGGCTTCAGTTAGGTGCCAGAAAAAGAGTCTGGGACCTTGGCACGACACTCACGGAGGGCCCCTGTAAGCTATGACCTGGAGCTGTGAAGACGCAGACCACTCTGCGGTTCCTGTCCTCTCCTTGTAGGACTGTTTATGATGCTGGTTCCTGTCCTCTCCTTGTAGGACTGTTTCTAATGCTGGTTCCTGTCCTCTCCTTGTAGGACTGTTTCTGATGCTGGTTCCTGTCCTCTCCTTGTAGGACTGTTTCTGATGCTGGTTCCTGTCCTCTCCTTGTAGGACTGTTTCTGATGCTGGTTCCTGTCCTCTCCTTGTAGGACTGTTTCTAATGCTGGTTTCTGTCCACTCCTTGTCGTGCCTCAAGACTATCACAGCGCAGGGGAAATGGGTGTGACTGGCTCAGCTCACTCCCCCCACCAGCCACCAGCTCCAGTGACACTCAATCCACTCACCCTATCCCACAACCACCGCCATCTGTCGCTTCCTCTTTTCTCCCCTATCCCCTTCTCCCTGTCCCCCTCTCCTCCCGTTAGCCCACCAGCCCCCCCACTGAGCCCGGGGGATTACTGATGGCAGTCTGCACATCAGATAGATGGCTAGCATTAGCGGAGCTTGGCGTGCGCCACACACAGTCTTTTGGACAGTAACGTTGGGGGGTGGGGACAGGGCTGGGGTAGAGTGGGCTGAGGCTATAGGGAACCAGATCTAATTTTCCAGCCCAGAGGGTCAAGTCGCCCCCAAGGTCATCGCTGACTAGCCGAAACAATTCCACACAACCCGAACACAAGCAGCTGGTTGGCCACTGAGACGAGCAGGACCTGGCATGACTGATTACACTGGTGTATGTGCATATGTCACTGGATAGTCTATCTAGTCTCTATTCCTCTTCCCCAAGTACTACTGATGTCTGTTTAGGACTTTACTACATCCAGTCACCTGGCAGGAGGAGAGCTGTGTGTGTTTGAGTGTTTGTGTATGCGTGTGCGTATAGGTTCCCAGACTAACGAACAGTCAGGGTTGGCAGGCAGGCAGGCCGGTATCCATGGACACACACACCTCCCTGTGGTGCGCAGCTTCAGCATCAATTAAATGTTGTCACAGAGCATCTTGTCATGGCTGCCTAGACCCTGCATGCCTTCACAGTGAGGAGGAAAGACGAAGTGGGCCACTACATCACTCAGACAGCCCTGTTGTCCACTTAATCTGGGCTCCGGGGCTTCTTCTAGGGACAGATCTAGGATCAGCTTCCACTCCCCCAACCCTAACCTTAACCATTCGTGGGGGAAATGCAAGATCAGTGTCTAGAGACAACGTCACCCTACTTTCATCAGGACACAGTGAAATGAGGACAAGGCATTTAATTAAACCAAGACATTTAGCTCCAATGCAACAAAGGAATGAACCATGAATATATAATGAACATGTAAAATGCATGAGGTAATGCTAATCACTACTTAGCTAACATCCTAAAAAGGTATAGAACAGAGCTGAATGATTTCACTCGTTTATCACTGACAACCCTGTAATACAGCTTAGCCTACATTATTCATTGTGGCCAAGTGCTCCAACAATCAATGGGGTTGTACTGTAGTCAGAATCTGTTTCGCTCATGTCATCCCAGGACAAGCTTTTATTTTCTATCTGAAAGGCTGAGTCTTTCATGGGAAGAATGTCCTCGACATCCCTCAACAGCCGGCACCTCTCTGACAGACAGCTGGTTAGACTACGGTACCTCTCTGACAGACAGCTGGTTAGACTACGGTACCTCTCTGACAGACAGCTGGTTAGACTACGGTACCTCTCTGACAGACAGCTGGTTAGACTACGGTACCTCTCTGACAGACAGCTGGTTAGACTACGGTACCTCTCTGACAGACAGCTGGTTAGACTACGGTACCTCTCTGACAGACAGCTGGTTAGACTACGGTACCTCTCTGACAGACAGCTGGTTAGACTACGGTACCTCTCTGACAGACAGCTGGTTAGACTACGGTACCTCTCTGACATTTGAAGAGATAGTGACTGATGTTATCGACCACCACAATGAACCTGTTTGATAATAGCAACCCCTCCCAGAATGTGTCAATATCCTGGCTGTGCGTGACTAAACACACATAGTGCATGCAGCTCTAACACCAGGCTGCAGGCTGCAGCCATCTGGGGAGGGAAGCCTCCACACTGGTGTCCATGTGGTGCTGAAGATAGGGCCAATGGCTTAGGGTGCATACCAAATGGTACCCTATTCCCTATTTAGTGCACTACTTTTGACCAGGGCCCATAGGAATCGGGTGCCATTTGGGACCCACCTCTAGAGTTCGATGTATTTTCTACATCCCTATCGCAGCGTGCCACTGCATATGGCACTGCATTGGTCTGTGAGTATACGGGAAGAGCAATGTCTGTGACTTTCTGTCCTGGAGACAAAATTCTGAAAAGGTGACATTCTGAAAACACGTAAATTGATATGTTGTGGAGGACAATAGAAGAAGTGACAAGCACTGGTGGCTTTCCAGGCAAAATAATGACTGGTGACTCACCCCAGTGTGTGTGTGTGTGTGTGTGTACGTATGTGCATACATGTGTGTATTGTGCAGACACATGGACGTGTGTGTGCGTGCGCCGTGTGGTGTGTGTGTGCATTCACCGTGTGGTGTGTGTCCGTGCGCTGTGTGGTGTGTGTGTGTGTGCGCCGTGTGGTGTGTGTGTCCGTGCGCCATGTGGTGTGTGTGTGCGCGTGTGCAGGGGAGGTCTGACTTGTAGACCTAATGAAAGCCGTTCTGGTACAGTGTAAAGCCATATAATCAGTTCAACATCACTCGTAAAGAGGCAATTAGATGTTATATGAAGCAAAACCAAGAAATAGTAGGTCTTAAACAATGTCCATAGGGAGAGACCATAACAATGAATGAACCAAGTGCAGCGCACATTTCTGTGACCAACAAAATGAAAACAGTCAAGCTCAACACGTGTTGCTATTGAATCTCAGATGAGAATGATAGTCTTCCTGGTGAAATGTACAGGAAGCAGACCTCTTAACAGATCACTTGGCTCAGCTGGATTCACATACTGTGTGCAAATTATTATTATTGGCCTCACTTCATGTGCAACATGGCGATATGTGGTGATTTGCTTACCTTTCATATACTTCCATCTGAAAAAGTTCATATTTTCTCTTTAAAAGAGAACAGAAGGCTTCAACAGACATCCCTGTACCCACCATAGAGCCCCCCAGAATACAGACTTCCCTCTGGTTTCACTGCAACAGACATCCCTGTACCCACCATAGAGGCCTCCAGAATACAGACTTCCCTCTGGTTTCACTGCAACAGACATCCCTGTACCCACCATAGAGGCCTCCAGAATACAGATTTCCCTCTGGTTTCACTGCAACAGACATCCCTGTACCCACCATAGAGGCCTCCAGAATACAGATTTCCCTCTGGTTTCACTGCAACAGACATCCCTGTACCCACCATAGAGGCCTCCAGAATACAGACTTCCCTCTGGTTTCACTGCAACAGACATCCCTGTACCCACCATAGAGCCCTCCAGAATACAGATTTCCCTCTGGTTTCACTGCAACAGACATCCCTGTACCCACCATAGAGCCCCCCAGAATACAGACTTCCCTCTGGTTTCACTGCAACAGACATCCCTGTACCCACCATAGAGCCCCCCAGAATACAGACTTCCCTCTGGTTTCACTGCAACAGACATCCCTGTACCCACCATAGAGCCCCCCAGAATACAGATTTCCCTCTGGTTTCACTGCAACAGACATCCCTGTACCCACCATAGAGGCCTCCAGAATACAGACTTCCCTCTGGTTTCACTGCAACAGACATCCCTGTACCCACCATAGAGCCCTCCAGAATACAGATTTCCCTCTGGTTTCACTGCAACAGAGATCCCTGTACCCACCATAGAGGCCTCCAGAATACAGACTTC